>NC_081551.1:13033797-13070159 GCF_901000735.1 Corylus avellana | reverse complement strand
GTGAAACTTTGTAGTTTTGGAATGTTGGGTGGTGTGTAAAATGATAGGTTATATAGTTTGTAGCTTTGGTATGTTTGGTGGTGTGTAAAATGATAGGTTATGTAATTTGTAGTTTTGGTATGTCTGGTTGTGTAGAATGATATGTAAATTGGTTGGTTTGGTATGTTTGGTAGTGTGTAAATGGCATGTATGTAATTTGTAGTTTTGGTATGTTTGGTTGTGTAGAATGACATGTAAATTGGTTAGTTTGGTATGTTTGGTGGTGTGTAAATGACAGGTTATATACTTTGTACGTTTGGAATGTTTGGTTTTGTAGAATGAAATGTAAATTGGTTGGTTTGGTATGTTTGGCGATGTGTAAATGACAAGTTATATAGTTTGTACGTTTGGAATGTTTGGTTTTGTAGAATGACATGTAAATTGGTTGGTTTGGTATGTTTGGCAGTGTGTAAATGACAGGTTATATACTTTGTACGTTTTGAATGTTTGGTTTTGTGTAGAATGACATGTAAATTTGGAATTTGGTTGGTTTGTTATGTTTGGTAGTGGATAAAATGATAGGTTTATATACTTTGTACGTTTAGAATGGCGGTCCGGACCTCCCCTTCAAAATGTAGTTTCTGGAAATGGGGTCCGGACCCAGCTTCTGGCGGTCCAGACCTCCCCCTCAGAATGTAGTTTCTGGAAATGGGGTCCGGACCTCCTCTTCAAAACATGGTTGCTGGATATGCGGTCCAGACCCAGCTTCTAACGGTCCGGACATGTCCTTCAAATGGAGTGTTCTGGATATTGGGTCCGGACCTGGCTTTTGGCGGTTTGGACAAGCCCTTCTAGAATCAGTTTTCTGGACATGTTAAGATGCTTCATTTTCACCAACTTTACATGCAAACCGAATGAGCCAAAACATAACCCAACATGTACGACCCTTGTGTATGTAAATTTGTTGTTTTGGTATGTTTGATGGTGTATAAATGACAGGTTATATACTTTGTACGTTTGGAATGTTTGGTTTTGTAGAATGAAATGTAAATTGGTTGGTTTGGTATGTTTGGCGGTGTGTAAATGACAGGTTATATAGTTTGTACGTTTGGAATGTTTGGTTTTGTAGAATGACATGTAAATTGGTTGGTTTGGTATGTTTGGCGGTGTGTAAATGACAAGTTATATACTTTGTACGTTTGGAATGTTTGGTTTTATCGAATGAAATGTAAATTGGTTGGTTTGGTATGTTTGGTGGTGTGTAAATGATAGGTTATATAGTTTGTACGTTTGGAATGTTTGGTTTTGTAGAATGGCATGTAAATTGGTTGATTTGGTATGTTTGGCGGTGTGTAAATGACAGGTTATATACTTTGTACGTTTGGAATGTTTGGTTTTGTGTAGAATGACATGTAAATTTGGAATTTGGTTGGTTTGTTCTGTTTGGTAGTGGATAAAATGACAGGTTTATATACTTTGTACGTTTAGAATGGCGGTCCGGACCTCCCCTTCAAAATGTAGTTTCTGGAAATGGGGTCTGGACCCAGCTTCTGGTGGTCCGGACCTCCCCCTCAGAAGGCAGTTTCTGGAAATGGTGTCCGGACCTCCTCTTCAAAACATGGTTCCTGGATATGCGGTCCGGACCCGGCTTCTGACGGTCTGGACATGTCCTTCAAATGGAGTGTTCTGGATATTGGGTCCGGACCTGGCTTTTGGCGGTCCGGACCGGCCCTTCTAGAATCAGTTTTTTGGACATGTTAAGATGCTTCATTTTTACCAACTTTACACGCAAACCGAATGAGCCAAAACATAACCCAACATGTACGACCCTTGTGTATGTAAATTTGTTGTTTTGGTATGTTTGATGGTGTGTAAAATTATAGGTGAAACTTTGTAGTTTTGGAATGTCGGGTGGTGTGTAAAATTATAGGTGAAACTTTGTAGTTTTGGAATGTTGGGTGGTCTGTAAAATGATAGGTTATATACTTTGTAGTTTTGGTATGTTTGGTGGTATGCAAATTAGGTTGCAATACTCGTGCCATTATTAGTGTGTTTTGCTGTGTTTGGCGGTTATGTAAATATTCATTTCAGGTAACATTTGTTGTCTGCGTGTAAGGTAAATGGGCATGAAATTTACAGCTTTGTCAGTTTTGGTACAATTATACAGGTTTTCCATATACTATTATTAATGATACTAGGTACTACGCACTTGGAATGTTTTAAACGCAATAATGCAAAGTAGGTTCTTTGCACAAAATAAAGTCCAAACATAATAACTCAAAGAAGGAAATTGTAAGTTATTTTTCCTTAAATTAACAAGGCTAAACCATACTATTGGTCTCGTAAGCATGCGGAAAGGTTCGAGATATTGATTTTAGGAAGTTCATGATTCCATCCAAAAAGCTAATGAGGCTGTACAAAAGTGAATGACTTGAAGCGACCCATGTCATCAATAAAAAAATAAATCCCACATCGGATTGTTGTCTTCAAATAAATCCCACGTGGGACTACATAATGACAACATAAATAACAACTTATATCATACTACGCATTGGTTACAAAACATATCAAAAAACCACAACAAAAAACCACAGCAAGATCCAGCAGCCCCACCATGACGGCCAACCTCAAGACAGCATCACACGGCCTACTTTGCATACATGGTGACCGTTGGAAGTGTATCCAAAGAAGAACATGCATAGTGCCAAGATTATTAAGCTCCATGAACAAACAATTATTGTATGGTAATTCTTCTTCATTGCATGCATTTTTATCTCTCCAATCTATACTTATTTACGATACTGAGATATCTCACTCTCCATTTCTGCCTTGAGCTGTGCAATTTTTTTCTCATTTTCTGCTCTCACCTTCCCAACTTCAACTTCAACCAATGTTTCACATCGTTTGGCTTGTGCCTCCAAATATTCATGCCTTTGATGCAAACGATGAACCACCTTCCTACCAAAGGAGCACATCTTTGGATCAAGCCACTCAAAAAAACCACAGTCTTGGTTAATCTGCAAAACACATTACACCTAGCAATCACCAACCACTAAGAGATTATTAAATAAGAGCACATTTTATGTTCATACCATGATTACATAAATATCAAGTACTTGCCTTCCAATTTTCGCAACTCACAAACCTCCTTCCAAAGTTTTTCTCAGTATTGGCGGTTTTGACAACTGTGGGTCGCTCACAGAAGCAAAGGCCCTGCAGTGCAGATGAAGCACTGCTTTGAGCTGAACCAAAGAAACTTGTACATTCATTTGAGGTATCCATCGTACATGATATACTAATACATAATTAGTCTGCTTGCACATTATTGTCGATCACATTTGAAAGTAACCATAATGCATGCATATGCTCGAACTCAAGGGGTAATAATGCATGCAAGCAACAAATCTATTATGAACAAATCTGTTTAATATATAATATTGGTACTTTGATTACCTGTTTACTTGCAAGCATAAACCAAGCTACGGTTTACAACTTGATTAATACAATTTTTTTTTTTTTTAACACGGGAGACTTGCTCCATAGAGTAAGCATCAATCCTGCAGCAGATGGTCTAGCAACCATCAAAACCAGTAAAAGGACCATCGTCCTCACTTTCTATTCCTGCATCAAGGTCTATGTAAAAATGATGTTGTCATATTTACATAGGCAAACAAGTGAGTAATCTATTTTCCTAGAGATAAAGACTAAAAAGACTAGTTTGAACAAGTAAGATTAAAGACTAAAATATATAATAATGAATGAGTTGCGAATGAAGCGTAATGACAGATTAGTTTGTGTTTTATGATAATCTTTCTTCAAACCTCTCATCATGAGCTCCCAACCCGCTTTCGTTCGTTATGCCCCTCACACTTTATAGATTTACCTGTTTGGTGCTGGCAACTACACCGCCCCAGCTTAGTTATATATTAGGCCTATTGGATGGTGTTGTGCAAATATCTACCTAAATTAATAAATAAATAATTGTACGTTTTACCCGCAAGTGCACAAGATCAAACGATAGTATAGTGTAACAAGTACAAGATCGATCCGACGAGGATTGTTGATTTTCTTTTGAATTAATTAAAATATCAAAATTGTCACAAGATTGATATTGTGAAAAAGAAATAAAAAGACATAAAGATAAATGAAAAGCTGAAGGTAGGGCTTTGATATCCACCGCTAACCATATTTAGATAATATAACAATATGCCAATGATCCAATCATATTATTAATAGTTAATGTTTGCCAACCTAAGGGTATGGGTGTCTACTTCTTAAGCTATTGATTTTCCTAAGCAACGAATTAGGCATGGGTGTCTACTCTAATTCTTTTCTTTCTTAAAGGATTTAGCATGAGTATCTACTAAGTTGTTCTTTAAGAAAGCATAAATCTGTGGAAATCGACAAACACATGAGGCCTAGGGCATGGGTGTCTACTCCCGGTTCCCTATGTTGATCAACCCAAGAACCCGGTGTGGATTTCTTTTGTTACTCTTATTAGACCCAGGACTCCATTATCAAAATTGATTTAATTAACTAGTCTGTACCACATGCATATAATGGCCAATCACATACATATGAGGAATTCAAGAAAACAGGAATTAATCAAGTTAAGCAACACAATATGATTATCACAAAGGCGCCAATATTGAAATATTAAATAAACATACTTAGGGCTTCAATCTAGCCCTTCCAAAGAGTTAGTTATACATAATTAAAATAAAACCAAAAAGAAAAGGAAAAGAAAGAACCGAAAACCGCTCCTAGAAGTAGCCTCCAATTCCTCTCCCCAAAGTTGTGTCTTTTCCAGGATGATTATTCTCAAGGTTTAGAGGTATATTTACAGGGCTTTAGAAGTCCTTATTACACTAGTAAACTTAGAAAATTCGTAGGGTTTTAGTCCTATTACAAGTGGGACTTGGAAAACCCTAATATGGAAAGAATAACAGTCTGGCCACCTTTTGATGTGTCACCTGCACACGGGTGCGATCAATCGCAACCCGTGTGCGCTCGATCGCACGTCTGTGATCGAGACTCTTCTGTTGTGTGCACGATCGCACATGGCCGCACTCGCTTGTCTTCTCTGGTAGTGCGCTCGATCGCTGGTTCCTTGTGCTCGATTGCATTGTTAGAAGCTCCAAGTTTTTCCAATTTCTCTCTTTGAGCCCAAATCTTCCAGATTTACTTCCTTTTCTTCCAAAAGCCTACAAAAGCATGGAAAACACATAAAAGAACTAAAATAGCATAAATTAACAACACTTAAGGAATTAACACATATAAGTTTAAGGGCTAAAATGTGAATATTTTGGCACTTAACACACCCCCAAACTTACATATTGCTAGTCCCTTAGCAATACAAAACTAAAAACAAAGTGAAAAACAGAGAACAAAAAGATAAATCCATTTTTCGTGGGATGTACGATTGCATTTAGCATATGCAACAAGCCTTTTAAACCCATAGGAATTCCCTAGAGGACGAGTGAAGTCTTGTGAGGGTTTTCTAGGAATGTTACCCACAAACATCATGCAAGAGTTCATGTTATCCAAAAATTAAGGTATCAATCAAAAACCATGATTCTCATTCATTAGCAAGCTTAAAAAGATAAACTCCATCTTCTCAATAAATTGGAATTTTAAAATTTAATCACTTACAAAAGACATGCTAAAGCATCACAAGTTTGAAAATAGTGTAAAGTGAACTAACACATAAATATGAAGCTTCCAATTATTTCCAATGTGCAATGTCTCAATATCTCAAAGTTCACTGAAATCCCTATTAGAATGAATAACAATGGCATATTTTTTCTTTTTCTTTCTCTTTCCTTTTTTTTTAGTCAGGCTGTGCAATGTTTAGTTCCCTTAAGCTTTCTAATTGACCCATATAATGAGTGTTAAGTCAATGACTCCCAAACCATGCGGTTTTAGGGAATTAGGTGTAAAACACCCTTAAGGACTTACTAACTCGAGTCAAAAAGGCTACGAAACCAAACTAACCATGACATTAATCAAATCAAAATTCTTCACCTTTTGACGTGAACACTCAATGCTTTGAGGCAAGAGGTCCAGTTACTTAGCGAAAAACTTATCAATGATCATTTTTTTTTTTATCACATATATATATGCCAAAGTATCCATCTAATAAATCATCCTGTTTCACCCAAGACCTAGAAACACACACATCGGACTTCATGTCATACACCACAATTTATGTGCTAATGTGCTTGTGCAAGTTCAGATCAAACATGTGAATTCTAAACTGTCCTAAGCAAGTAACCAAACTGAAAAACTCAATTATCAAATCATGTGTTCAAAATTTTAAGCTCACCAATGAAATCAAATCACAATTTTTAAGATCAACCAAAATTTTAAGACAAACATGAACATGCATATATATATATATAGTTTCTTGTCATAAAAAACAAAAATAAAATAAAAATGGGACAATTTTTTTTTTCATAAACAATAAAAATAAAAATAAAACTGGGACAAAGTGTGTGTAAAGTGTCTTCCATACCCCTAAACTTAAATTACACATTGTCCCCAATTTGTCTATAACATGGAAAGAATTTACCCGGGATATGGACAAAACTATCTAGAATAGCATGGCTCATAGCATACCCCCAAACTTGGACTAAAGCACACTTGTCCCTGCAAAATAAATGACTAAAATAACAATGGAAAACAAAAAGAAACTAGTAATAAAAATAAAATAAAAACAATCAAACAAGGAAATAAAAAGGATATGCTGTGGGGTGCCTCCCATGAACACTAAGTTTAACGTCTTCAGCCAGACTGTGACACTTTAAACTTGAAGCACCAGTCTTTTCCTCTCTTGCACCAAAGGGGATGAATCTTTTCTATTGCAAGGTGATTCCAAATGTCTATAGATCGAGGAGGACCACTCTGAGTTTTCTCAAACAGTTTCTCGTCCGGTGGGGAATCATGAACTAGAATAAAGTTAGAACAAACTCAAGGAACTTTTCTATCTTGATGTCCTCAATTTGCTCATGTGGTAGCTCTAACAGACTTCTCTCCTGGACTCTTGTTGTTTCTGGAATAAGAGCTAATGTTGAAAAAATCTCAGTGCTCTCTTCTTTTTCCTGATGTGGCTCCTATGGAACTTTGGTTTGCTCCTCCTTCCCCTCTTCCACTTGATTTTCAACCACCTCTCCACTCCTCAATGTGACAGCTTGCTCATGATAGTAGGTGCATTCTTCCTCCATGTAGTACTCATTAGGATTGGCCACCAACTGACCTTGACACTCTTCTTCTTTGAGAATATCGGATATTTGCTTGAGATTAGCCTCCATCCTTTCAAATGATTGCATGCGGGAATTCTCCCTCCTTTCAAATGATCGATTTCTTTCCTCCATTTGGCTAAGAGAAGCTGATATTATTTCTTCTAAGTTGGCATGCGCTTCTTCTAAGGCAGATCCTTTTGGAGGAGGTGGTTCTTCTTGGTATTGTTGAGGCCAATCGATTGGAGATAGCTCCTTCTCATGATAATGTTAAGACCAATTGATGGGAGATGGCTCCTCTTCATGAGCTTCTATCTTGAAAATGGATTGCCGCAGACTGTGGCTAAGACAGGAATAGGAATGATCATAGAACTGTGGAGATGGCTCTTCTTCACAATAGCAAATACGCTCTTCCTCCATATAATGTCCATGAGGAGTGGTAACTGACTGACTTTGAGGCTCTTCGTTTTTGCGAAAATCTGTTCTTTGTGTACAGTGGGCCTCCGTCCTTTTAACTGATTTCAAATGAGAGTTCTTCATTTCCTCAATTGCTGAACTGATCATAGTTGATGTATTTTCAGAAAACTCAAGGGGAGGTGATTCAGCTTGATATTGTTGTTGTGGAGCTGATTGAGAGGAGTATGCATGATCATAGAATTGTTGATATGAGGTGATGTTGCAGTCCATGAGATTGTGGAGCATGAATTTTGGGAGCTTGAACTTGCCATGAGAGATTGGACTGTTGGCTCCATGGTGGGTTGCAGGAATCAAAATAGTGGTCGTACCCCGATCTAGAGAACAATGTGTTCATATGCCCATAAAATTTGTTAGAAATTTGCCTCATTGTAGCACATCCTCTAACATGGTGATAAGGGTCATGGCAACATGAACATGGTCTATGGGGTTTCGGAAATGCCGCCTCACATGTGTGAAAACAAGAATAATATAACAAAAAGAAGTTAAAATTAAAAGGGAAAATAAAAACCAAATTAAAAATAAGACTTACGAAGATGCAGACTCAATTGACCCTGCATGAAATAAAAGAAAAAAAAAATCAGATCTATAATTATGAAGTAACTGTGATGCTGTCTGGATGTGCGATCGATCGCACTGTGAGGTGCGGTTGATCGCACTGGTGCGCTCGAGCGCCCAACCAGGGTGATCGAGCGCACCTCCAGAGGCAGAACAGTAACTGCGAAAAAACTTTAGAAAAAAAGATAAATTAAAACAGAAATAAACTTAGGGAAAAAAATTCCAAACAAAATCAAACAATCCCCAGCAACGGCGCCAAAAGCTTGTTACGGCAAATTCTACCTAAATTAATAGATAATAATTAGTACGTTTTACTCGCAAGTGCACAAGATCAAACGATAGTATAGTGCAACAAGTACGAGATCGATTCCTCGAGGATTGTTGATTTTGTTTTAGAATTGATAAAAATATCAAATTGTCACTAAATTGATATTGTGAAAAAAAATAAAAAGATATAAAGATAAATGAAAAAGTAAAGGAAGGGCTTTGATATCTACTACTAATCATACTTAGATAATATAACAATATTCCAATGATCCAATCATTTTATGAATACTTAATGTTTGCCAACCTAAAGGTATGGGTATCTACTCCTTAACCTATTGATTTCCTTAAGCTGTTGATTTCCCTAAGCAACGAATTTGGCATGGGTGTCTACTCTAATTCTTTTATTTCTTAAAGGATTTAGCATGGGTGTCTACTAAGTTGTTCTTTAAGAAAGCATAAATCTGTGGAAATCGACAAACACATGAGGCCTAGGGCATGGGTGTCTACTCTCGGTTCCCTATGTTGATCAACCCAAGAACCCGGTGTGAATTTCTTTTGTTACTCTTATTAGACCCAGGACTCGATCATCAAAATTGATTTAATTAACTAGTCTATACCACATGCATATAATGGCCAATCACATATATATGAGGAATTCAAGAAAACAAGAATTAATCAAGTTAAGCAACACAATATGATTATCACAAAGGCGCCAATATTGAAATATTAAATAAACATAATTAGGGCTTCAATCTAACCCTCCCAAAGAGTTAGTTATACATAATTAAAATAAAACTAGAAAGTAAAGGAAAAGAAAGAACCGAAAACCGCTCCTAGAAGTAGCCTCCAATTCCTCTCCCCAAAGTTGTGTTTGTTCCAAGATGATTATTCTCAAGGTTTAGAGGTCTATTTAGGGCTTTAGAAGTCCTAGTTACACTAGTAAACCTATAAAATTTGTAGGGTTTTAGTCCTTTTACAAGTGGGACTTGGAAAACCCTAATATGGAAAGAATAATAGTCTAGCCGCCTCTTGATGTGTCACCTGCGCACGGGTGCCATCGATCGCAACCCATGTGCGCTCGATGGAACGTCTCCTATTGAGACTCTTCTATTGTGCGCACGATCGTACATGGCCGCACTCACTTGTCTTCTCTGGTAGTGCGCTCGATCGTAGGTTCCTTGCGCTCGATTGCATTGTCAGAAGCTCCAACTTTTTCCAATTTCTCTCTTTGAGCCCAAATCCTCTAGATTTACTTCTTTTTCTTCCAAAAGCCTACAAAAGCATGGAAAATACAGAAAAGAACTAAAATAGCATAAATTTACAACACTTAAGGAATTAACACATACAAGTTTTTAAGGGCTAAAATATGAATATTTTGACACTTAACCGATGGTTATATACCCCCATCCACTAAGAAACTGATAGTTCCTCATAGCAATCCACCCTACTTATTCTTAAGGTTGCTATCTTATCAGCCCATTTTATTAGACACATTATGCAGCAATTGTATTGCAAAATTATATTAATAAGATAAAATAAGAATTCCTATAACAATAAAACAAAGCTAGTACTCAGTAAGTATATCCGTACTTACTCTCCTTAGTGTAGAATTCTACTTCACTTCTGCATATATATACATACATACAAACAATATTTACATATTTGTTGATTCTCCAATAATATCAATGCTTAAAGACCCTCATAATATTTATTTATTATCCGTCACTTGATCTTTACTTACTCATTTTATTATATTAATCTAAGATAGTCATTTGTAACTAGCTTTATGCCTGAATTCATTTTTGGTGACGAGGCAAAAGGCCAGTATCACTAAATACAAACTAGTATTATAAATAATATATATAAAGCGTGAGTCATATTTCGAAGATGAGAGCAATGGTCTGTACCTACCAAAGTATGAATCAAAATTTAAATGACAATAAATGAAATGACTGAATGTAGATACTGAATTGATATTTCGGGGATGAGACCAATGGTCCGTACTTCTAAAAATATGAACTAAAATTTAAATGACAATAAAAGAAATGACTGAATGTAAAAGCTGTAAAGTAAATAATATATAGATAATATCATAAGCCCTTAATTGATTTTGTCTACTAACTCATTATTATTAATTCACTTGTATCCATTACTCAATTTTACATCATATGCTTATTGGGTCTTAAACAATTAAATGAGAACAAGTGATACAAGCAAGAAATCATGATATTTATACAAGAAACACTTACCCAATAATCCTTAGAAGTAAAACTCCACCAAATCTTCCCTAGGTAGCTAGTTTAGAAAAATAAGAACACTTGAATACTACAAGTAAGATCTAGGCTATATGGTATTTGACTTAGAACTAAGAAATAAAATGAAAGGAGGAGCAAGCAATCTTTATTTTGTTCTACGATTGCAAATGAAAAGCTCAAGTGAAAATGAATTAACTTAGGCTTCTATTTATAAGAGAATGAATGGATATGATTTATTTTTACCCTTTTGATCCAAGAGTTGAGATGTATTTAACCAAAAGAATGAACCTAGTCAATATTTCATCATCTATACCAATTAGTATTTTCGTCCAAAATGAGGGCAGTATATCCCAATCCATTTTTTGATGTCCAAACGTTCTCTGATTGACATGAAATTTTGAGAGTAGATAGAGGACTATGGGACAAACATTTTATATTTTTGGTTCGATTCATCCGAGTTCGTTTGACTCTTTTTTGGCCTGTACAATGTTTCCAATTCAATTTAGACTTTAACTATTTGCATTCCCACTTGGCCACTTGCCTTATTAAATGATTATTATTATGATATTGCTCATAACCCTCGTTACTAGAAGACTTTAAGCTTTCTACAAAGGTGGCTAGCCTTGGTATATTTCTTTAGCAGTTTTGATCTTATTAGACAGTATGAAAATTAAGACACTGGTTTTTAGGCTAAAAACTGAAAAGCTTCAAATTAATTTCTGACTTCACTAGACACCAATATAAATAATTTATTTACTAGATTGGGTTTAATTTTTCCCATAAAAATATTAGTGAAGCTAAATTTTAGAATTGAAGTGATATACAAAAAAGGTCAAAAATCAATGTAATATACCTTTAAAACTAAATAGGTATTTAATATCATTAATCCACATATCATTGTTCTAATTTATCAATTATTCTTTTAATCTATTTAATATTATTTAAATAAGAGTTTTAAAATCTAGGTCGTTACATTCTACCCACCTTATTGGAATTTCGTCCCTGAAATTAAGGCATTCAAATTATCACATAACCACAATATGAGCAACTTGGATTTTATTGTAACGTCTAATCCTCAGTCTTATCTTACACATAATCCCTATCTTTTATCGTATAATAATATTCTAAGAAAAGGGTGTAAGAAAATAATGTTCCTTAATTTTCTATTTATATATTCTATAGCTCTGACATACTACTTCTTAAGTTTCAATGTTTTCACTTAGGTACTACACTTTTATACAGTACCATGATTTATCTATCAACAAAAAGCATTGACCAGAGCATTTAATAATATCACTTCTTATCTCCAAGGTATCCCTCAACTTTTGTAGTTTTGAACAATATCCATATAAGCAATCATAAAATACAATTTACCGTGTATATATATATATATATATATATATATATATATATATATATACTTACCGAGTGACATATCTGGTTAGAATAAATGTGGATATTTGTCCTGCATTCGTTCTAGTTCCCAGGAAGCTTCTTCTACATCGTGATTACGCCAGAGGACTTTAACTAGGGAAAAAGGTTTTCATTCTGAGTTTCTGGTCCTTTCGATCTAGAATTTGTACCGGTAATTCCTCGCACCATAAATTTTCCTGAATTTGCAGGTTCAAAATCGATAATGTGTAGAGGATCATGTACATATCTTCTTAATGTTGATACATGGAACACGTCGTGTATCTCTGCTAATTTGGGTGGTAACTCAACTCGGTATGCCACTGGACCTACAATTTCAGTTATCATGAAGGGGCCAACATACCTTGGACTTAACTTTCCCTTTTTACCGAAACGCATCACGCCTCTCATTGGTGATACTTTCAGGAATCTTGATCGCCAACTTCAAAATTCACTAGGTGACGTCCCTTGTCAGCATAACTCTTTTGACGGCTTTGAGCTATTAGCATCCTTTTTTCGGATTAATACGACCTTGTCTTTGGTGTTTTGGATTATCTCTGGTCCCACCAATTGCCTTTCACCAACTTCATCCCAATAAAGGGGCGCTCTACATTTGCGTCCATAGAGTACTTTGTATGGTGCCATACCAATAGTTGCCTGGAAACTATTATTATAAGCAAACTCGACTAAAGGTAAACATTGGATTTACTTAGTACTTTCCTTGACGAATCCAATTACCCTACACTCTATTTTGGACAGACCAATTCTAATCCTACACTTGAGTATTCATCAATCTCACAATTTGTGCTATGTGCAATTTATCGTATCATTAATTGTAGGTAATACTATAATCATTTTCTTCCCTCAATTAATCACCACCTAATACTTCATAGCATTTTCTCAATCTCCTTATGATGAGCTAAGCATCATTTTCTCTCTATGGAAATGATGCATCATGACTTAATCACCCCTTTGTCATAATACATTAAGTATATATTCCCAAAATTTCGCTTTACCCTTTTATTATTGAAACTCATTTTCCAAGGAGGAAACCTTATTCACAGCCTAAAGCCTCAGCTTCTGCAATCGTTCCTAATGATACCTTAGGTATATTCTGGAAATCCTATCTCAAAATATTTTTCTGATTATTATGAAAGACGACCTTCATACCTTTGAAATAGCGTACCTTTGAAATGTTCATATTATTATGAAAGAAGACCTTCATACCTTTATAAAAATCATCTATTCCTTTTTAAATCGCATTCACTATTTTTTTCTTATCAAGTCCTAACAACATCAATTTCAAACAATTATTGATCACTAGTTTACACCTCAAAATGTTGTAGTCTTCTTCTCGAGCTCACCATGTTTCCTCGATTTTATTTAATCAGCCTTATCAAAGTGGCTATAAGACAATAATATTTTTCAACATCTCTATCTCTTAATATTCATGATCATGTACCACTAATATGATTATCACTTTCCTCAAAATATAGCTAGATATCAACCTTATACAGTACCATGATTAGTTCTTTGCTTAGGTAAAACTGCTATAATTCTTCAAAGATAAAAACAATCATATACTTATTTTAATTCTACATGACTATGCTTATACTCATCCCTCAATGATGATAGTAATTCATTTATCCTTTCTCCTCCTGGTATTTGTACTGACCAATCTTGCCCTAATGGTCGTGTACTTATGTGACAAATCTTAGTGTACAATGCAGAAATGAATGAATGTGTAGCTCTAGAATCAAAGAGAGTACACTCAAGAGTACCAAATAGAGAAATGGTACCTATCCACTATATCATTGTTTGCTTCATCATTCTCATCGTCATCTACGGGGGTGAACATATATACTCTTGCTTGAGCAGGCCTTCTTTGTTGGTAGTCATTCTTTTGTGCTCTAGCTCCTCCTGTAGTATTCATTGGACAATCCTTCTTAAAATGGCCCTTTTGACCACATCGGAAATAACTGGTACTTTCGCTCTTGCAATCTCCAAAATATATTCTTCCACATTCGGGACAAGCAGCCTTCTAATTTCCTACTAGAGGAGGAAAAATCTTGTAATTCGCCAGTTTGGAGCCAGTCCTTATGACAAATTGTTTGGAGGGATAGGATGCCTGAGGCATTGATCGTTTCCAATTTTCGTAAGCTGCAGACGTCTCACGAATTGCCCTCTCAGCAAGAGATGCTACGTTCACTAATTGAGCATAGCTTTTGATCTCATGGCAAACAACTCTTTCCTTGATGCGAGAGTTAAGGCCATTTTCAAAATGTTCCGTCTTAGATACTTCATCTGGAATTAGATTAATACCAAACCTGGCTAACTTAGTGAATTTAATTGAGTATTGTTCCACTGTCATAGTACCCTGCACCCAGTTATGAAATTCAATAGCTCTTATCTGCTTTTGAGACCTTGGGAAATATTGCCTGTTGAATTCCTCAACAAACCTTTCCCATGTGATAACAACACCAGGTCCTATCAGCTCTACTTGGGACTTCCACCACTTAAGGGCTTCACCAGTTAGCCTTAATACGGTATATGTCAACTTTTCCTCATTTGTACACTTGAGTGTGTCGTGCAGCAGTTGGATATCTGAAATCCAAGCTTCAACTACTGTATGTCCTTGAGTCCCATTGAAAGTACGAAAGTACTGATCAGTAAAGTTTCACATCGAGCAACCAATATGCTCGACTGGTGCAGCAGGTTAAGACATCCATGAAATTGCCTCCGTGAATTGCCTAGTAATATCTCCCATAAATTGGACTAATGTTGGGTGTACAACATCATGGAATGCTGGAGGTCGAGGTGGTATTTCATCGTTTTCATTATGGGAGTGAGGTGCTTCGCCTTCCTCAACGACAGGGAGATCACGTCTTCATACTTTAATTCTGTACAAATTAATTAACGACTTATCTATATTAAAACAAACAACAAAATCACTCAAACATGTAAATAACATAGCTGGGCTTCTATCCCTAATACTTTATTCTCAAACAAAAGTTTTTATAAAAAGTTATGAGTCTTTTATTTAGTTAAGCTCTTGTGTAGTATACCCTAGTTCTAGTATGATACTAACTTTCCCATAGAGCAAACCGCTTTGATACCATAATGTAACGCCCCGATATTTAAGCTAGCAAATATCAAAGTCGTGACGCTGCAACTTTAGAAAATACAATCTTACAGAGGAGTATGTATATTTTTTCTTCTTATTCTATGACCTAGGAATAACTTACACAACACAATTGAGCTTGACTGAAATACCTCGAGGTGATATATTATTTAATAAAAATAGAAACATGGTTTTCATTACAACATATGTACATACTAGGTGTACCAAATATATGCCATAGACGGCACCAAATTAATATAGTAATATTTATTAAGCTCACACACATCACCATACGTAATAAAAGCGATTAACATAAATGAGACGTGCTCCACAGAGTAAGCATCAATCCTACAGCAGATGGTCTAGCAACCATCAAAACCAGTAAAAGTATCATCGTCCTCACTTTCTATTCCTGCATCAAGGTTTATGTAAAGATGATGTTGTCATATTTACATAGGCAAACAAGTGAGTAATCTATTTTCCTAGAGATAATGACTAAAAAGACTAGTTTGAACAAGTAAGATTAAAGACTAAAATATATAATATTGAATGAGTTGCGAATGAAGCGTAATGACAGATTAGTTTGTGTTTTATGATAATCTTTCTTCAGACCTCTTGTCATGAGCTCTCAACCCGCTTACGTCCGTTATGCCCCTCACACTTTATAAATTTACCTGTTTGGTGCTGGCAACTACACCGCCCCAGCTTAGTTATATATTAGGCCTATTGGACGGTGTTGTGCAAATATCTACCTAAATTAATACACAAATAATTGTACGTTTTACCCGCAAGTGCACAAGATCCAACGATAGTATAGTGCAACAAGTACGAGATCGATCCGACGAGGATTGTTGATTTTCTTTTGAATTAATTAAAATATCAAAATTGTCACAAGATTGATATTGTGAAAAAGAAATAAAAAGATATAAAGATAAATGAAAAGCTAAAGGTAGGGCTTTGATATCCACCGCTAACTATATTTAGATAATATAACAATATGCCAATGATCCAATCATTTTATAAATACTTAATGTTTGCCAACCTAAGGGTATGGGTGTCTACTTCTTAAGCTATTGATTTTCCTAAGCAACAAATTAAGCATGTGTGTCTACTCCAATTCTTTTCTTTCTTAAAGGATTTAGCATGGATGTCTACTAAGTTGTTCTTTAAGAAAGCACAAATTTGTGGAAATCGACAAACGCATGAGGCCTAGGACATGGGTATCTACTCTCGGTTCCCCATGTTGATTAACCCAAGAACCCGGTGTGGATTTCTTTTGTTACTCTTATTAGACCCAGAACTCGAGCATCAAAATTGATTTAATTAACTAGTCTATACCACATGCATATAATGGCCAATCACATACATATGAGGAATTCAAGAAAACAAGAATTAATCAAGTTAAGCAACACAATCTGATTATCACAAAGGTGCCAATATTGAAATAATAAATAAACATAATTAGGGCTTCAATCTAACCCTCCGAAATAGTTAGTTATACATAATTAAAAGAAAACTAGAAAGTAAAGGAAAAGAATGAACTGAAAACCGCTTCTAGAAGTAGCCTCCAATTCCTCTCCCCAAAGTTGTGTTTGGTCCAGGATGATTATTCTCAAGGTTTAGAGGTCTATTTAGGGCTTTAGAAGTCCTAGTTACACTAGTAAACCTATAAAATTTGTAGGGTTTTAGTCCTATTACAAGTGGGACTTGGAAAACCCTAATATGGAAAGAATAACAGTCTGGCCGCCTCTTGATGTGTCACCTGCGCACGGGTGCCATCGATCGCAACCCATGTGCGCTCGATCGCACGTCTCCGATTGAGACTCTTCTGTTGTGCGCACGATCCCACATGGCCACACTTGCTTGTCTTCTCTGGCAGTGTGCTCGATCGCATTGTCAGAAGCTCCAACTTTTTCCAATTTCTCTCTTTGAGCCCAAATCTTCCAGATTTACTTCATTTTCTTTCAAAGCCTACAAAAGCATGGAAAAGACATAAAAGAACTAAAACAGCATAAATTAACAACACTTAAGGAATTAACACATACAAGTTTTTAAGGGCTAAAATATGAATATTTTGACACTTAACCGACGGTTATATACCCCCATCCACTGAGAAACTGACAGTTCCTCGCAGCAATCCACCCTGCTTATTTTTAAGGTGGCTATCTCGTCAGCCCATTTTATTAGACACATTATGCAGCAATTGTATTACAAAATTATATTAATAAGACAAAATAAGAATTCCTATAACAATAAAACAATGCTAGTACTCAGTAAGTATATCCGTACTTACTCTCCTTAGTGTAGAATTCTGCTTTACTTTTGCATATATATACATACATACAAACAATATTTGCATATTTGTTGATTCTCCAATAATATCAATGTTTAAAGACCCTCATCTTTTTATATTTATTTATTATCCGTCACTTGATCTTTACTTACTCATTTTATTATATTAATCTAAGATAGTCACTTGTAACTAGCTTTATGCCTGAATTCATTTTTAGTGACGAGGCAAATGGCCAGTATCACTAAATACAAACTAGTATTATAAATAATATATATAAAGTATGAGTCATATTTTGGAGATGAGAGCAATGGTCTGTACCTACCAAAGTATGAATCAAAATTTAAATGACAATAAATGAAATGACTAAATGTAGATACTGAATTGATATTTCGGGGATGAGACCAATGGTCCGTACATCCAAAAATATGAACTAAAATTTAAATGACAGTAAAAAAAATGACTGAATGTGAAAGCTGTAAAGTAAATAATATATTGATAATATCATAAACCCTTAATTGATTTTGTCTACTAACTCATTATTATTAATTCACTTGTATCCATTACTTAATTTTACATCATACGCTTATTGGGTCTTAAACAATTAAATGAGAACAAGTGATACAAGCAATAAATCATGATATTTATACAAGAAACACTTACCCAATAATCCTTAGAAGTAAAACTCCACCAAATCTTCTCTAGGTAGCTAGTTTAGAAAAATAAGAACAATTGAACACTACAAGTAAGATCTAGGCTATATGGTATTTGACTTAGAACTAAGAAATAAAATGAAAGGAGAAGCAAGCAATCTTTACTTTGTTCTAAGATTGTAAATGAAAAGCTCAAGTGAAAATGAATTAACTTAGGCTTTTATTTGTAAGAGAATGAATGGCTAGGATTTATTTTTACCCTTTTGATCCAAGGGTTGAGATGTATTTAACTAAAAGAATGAACCTAGTCAATATTTCATGATCTATACCAATTAGTATTTTTGTCCAAAATGAGGGGAGTGAATCCCGATCCATTTTTCGATGTCCAAACGTACTCCGATTAACATGAAATTTTGAGAGTAGATAGAAGACTCTGAGACAAACATTTAATATTTTTGGTTCGACTTCATCCTAGTTCGTTTGACTCTGTTTTTGGCCTATACAACGTTTCAAATTCAATTTAGACTTTAACTACTTGCATTCCCACTTGGCCACTTGCGTTATTTAAATGATTATTATCATGATATTTCTCATAACCTTCATTACTAGAAAACTTTAAGCTTTCTACAAAGGTGGCTAGCCTTAGTATCTTTCTTTAGCACTTTTAATCTCATTAGATAGTATGAAAATTAAGACACCGTTTTTTAGGTTAAAAACTAAAAAGCTTCAAATTAATTTCTAGCTTCACTAAACACCAATATAAATAATTTATTTACTAGATTGAGTTTAATTATGCCCATAAACATATTAATGAAGCTAAATTTTAGAATTGAAGTGATATACAAAAGTGGTAAAAAAGCAATGTAATATACCTTTAACACTAAATAGTTATTTAATATCATTAATCCACATATTATTGTTCTAATTTATCGATTATGCTTTTAATCTATTTAATATTATTTAAATAAGAGTTTTAAAATCTAGGTCATTACAAGCGTTACACGTGTGCCAAGAGAAGGGAATAAGTTGCATGCGTACAATTTTGAAAATACTCTTCTAGTTTAATGAAAATGAGAGAAAATGAGTCATAAGATTGAAATTCATACTTGGGCCAACATAGGTAGTTCAATTCTCTTTTTATTTGGGCTACACTATTACCCATAACATAAGAAATAACCATCTTATATTACTTTACCACACTAACCCATAATTACCTATTTAATCATAAGAATCCCATTAATAAATTTATTGAATATTACAATAGAATTATTTGAAATTTTAGCAGCATGTAGAGTACTCCGAGACAAACAAAATGGACTTTCGTTTGACCCAATTTGAGTTCGTATGACTTGATTTTCATTTGGTCAAAATTTAAATGCCAAAAGTGAACATAAGCTAACATATCATTAAACTTTGTAATAAAATTATATTAAAATTTAGGATATTTATAGAAGCTAAATGGTAATGTTTTCTTAATATTTTCATAGCGTTCCATAAATATATTTATGAGACTTTTAAATTTTCCGGGCGTCATAAAAATAACACAACATTTATTTTAGCTGACAATCAGTGTAACATCCCCAGCCCGTTAAGGCTGAGTTTGCCACTTTTCTTCTTTTACAACAAAAGTTTTTGCAAAGATCTAGAAGGTCTATCAGAGTACTTGATTTTAAAGGATACGATAAATGTATAAAACATTCTTCAAGATATTTTATTACAAGCGAAATTAGAAAACGTTAAACTTTAGTTGCGGGATATCATATTATTACAATAACTGATATGAAAAGGCTTTGAAAGTTAATAATTATTCCCGCCCCCATTCCGGCCTCCTATTCCAGCGTCCTTTCTACCTGAAAACAAGAAATAAAACTGAATGAGCCCAAAGGGGCCCAGCAAGTAAAATCCACAACCATAAATAGTTTTACTCCTTGTTCTCAGTTTTGAAAATCGTTTTCACAAATAACTATACATCCAGCCATAATAATACATGTATGTACGGTTGCATCTCCCGTAGCATATACATACTATTACATCTAGTAATAAATCATCGTCATAAATCATCTTTATAAATCATCATCATAATGCATCATTATAAATCGTCATTGTAAATCATCATTGTAAATCATTGTTGAAAAATTATATTATCATTTTCTCATGTTAGGGCCCATGTACACTATTACCCCTGTGTACGAGGGTTGCGGGTCCTTGTGACTATAGTATTGAACTGTGGCTTCAGCCATGCCCGACTGTCAATTAACTCTTTCTTGGTGCACTCAACGGTCATGTTGATGGAATACCACCTTCTTGCATAGCCTCCTTCAGTGGTTTCGCCTCCATCCGAGTATCAGTACCGAACTCCTCTCATCCTTACTTATCTTGGGGCCAAAAATACTCTCCTCCATACATGTGCCCTCATTTCATAAACATTTAACTCATTTCTTGTACTTTTCTTTGTACTTCTTTTGATGCATCTTAGGGCAACATGTAAGAGGGTTTATCATTATTCTTATTTCTTATAATCAACATCTTTTCACAAAATTCTTTTTCTCAAATCTTTCATGCATGCCACATAACTTCATATTATGTAAATAAAAATGAATATTTACAAAAATACATAAATTGCACGACATGATAACTTTAGAAGGGGTAGTGAATTTACCTACTTCTAGACTGAAGCTAAAAGTGGTCTGAAGGAATCTAGTTGCTCCAATTTGACTAACACCACTAGGATATCTTTTGAAACTAATTTCTCAAGTCCGCTATCTCTCGTGTTCTTTCTTTCTTGTAGCGCTTTGTCTCGCCCTTTCTCTCTCTGCTCTGAGTAAACACTCTCAAAAAGAAGAAAGACCGAGTATAAAGCAGAAGAAGGAAGAATATGTGGAAGAGAAGGGAGGACAGTGGTGAAATTTGTTAAGGGGAAGAGTTCTATTTATAGGAAAAACCAAATACTATTCTACATTCCATTTATAATTATACCCTCATTTTACTATTCCACCTACCAACACTATTATACCTACCATTGACTATTCTATATTCCATTTACAATTCTACCCTCCTTATACCAATACTATTATAACCATTGACTATTCTACATTCTATTTACAATTCTACCCTCCTTATACCAATACTATTATTCCTACCATTGGCTATTCTACCTTCCATTTACAATTATACCCTCATTTTACTATTCTACCTACCAACACTATTATACCTACCATTGACTATTCTATATTCCATTTACAATTCTACCCTCCTTATACCAATACTATTATACTTACCATTGACTATTCTACTTTCACTTACTATTCTACCTACCAATACAATTCTTCTTACCGTTTACTATCCTATTATTTCATCAATTACCATTATCTAATTATCACTCTCTGTAACACCATAAATTTCCCAAAAATCATTGGCTAAAATTGATATTAAAATAACATCATCCTCAAAATAATCTATTTAAATAATTTTGAAAATTCTAGGGCGCTACAACTGGTATGTATTAATGCAAGCATTAAATATATTTATGGAACGTTATAAAAATATTAAGAAAACATTACCATTTAGTTTCTATAAATATCTTAAAGTTTAAGATAATTTTATTACAAAGTTTAATGATATGTTAGCTTATGTTGACTTTTGGCATTTAAAATTTGACCAAATGAAAATCAAGTCATACAAACTCAAATTGAGTCAAACGAAAGCCCATTTTGTTGGTCTCGGAGTCCTCTACAGACTGCTAAAATTTCAAAGAATTCTCTTGTAATATCCAATAAATTTATTAATGGGATTATTATGATTAAATAGATAATTATGAGTTAGTGTGGTAAAATAATAGAAGATTATTTCTTATATTATGGGTCATAGTGTAGCCCAAATAAAAAGAAAATTGAACTATCCATGTTCGCCCAAGTATGAATTTCAATCTTATGGCTCATTTTCTCTCATTTTCATTAAACTAGAAGGGTATTTTCGGAATTGTACACATGCAACTTATTCCCTTCTTTTGGTACGCGTGTACCCTTCATTCATTTCCCCTCTTCTCTCAATTTTTCAGCCCATGTCCCACCCATCAATTATAGAGTGGGTGATGGGGCATAATTAAAGAATGAGTAAAATAATGATAATGGGGGACAAAGGAATAAAGTAGGGAATAAAGTGGAGAACAACAATCGTGAGTGCATGCATCTTTGTTTTTGGTGAATTGTGAGTCCCCAGGGATGACTTTGTTTAATATAAATCACCTACTCCACAATATAGGGTTGTCTCGAGATTTGGAATCATCCGGGCAAAGCATTTGAAGTAGTAGAAAAGGGGCGCCTGGCTTCTTTGGATCTAATCCTTGTTCCTAGGAAAGGCTTATCCCCGGGAATCAATATGCTTAGAAGTGACCTCAGAGCCCACTTTGTTGACATTTGCTTATAATGTCTTCATTTCTTGCCTGGGTGAAGCTTTGCTTGGCTTCTTTTATTCAATAAGCTCTTTGAAGATATGATGGTAGGGGACATCATCATTCACTGGTGAAGCTTTGCTTGTCTTTTTTTATTCAATAAGCTCCTTGAAGATATGATGGTAGGGACATCATCATTAACAACCAGTGAATGAGGACAAAGATCCCATGATGAATCATCATGGCTTGGGGCCACCATTAAGAATTTGTTTAAGTGCAAATATCAACTCCTTCATTTGCATTTAACGAATGTCTTTGTTTATGTAGTCCAACTATTCCTAAAGGGCCTAATGTTAGTTTTCAGAGGCCAATGTTGTGCCTTATTGGCCGCCGGGATGAAATTATTCCCAACAAAGGTCATACTTGGGCCAACATGGGTAGTTTAATTCTCTTTTTATTTGAGCTTTAACCCATAATCAGGGCCGGCCCAATGTATTTGGGGGCCTTAGGCAAAACTTTAAAATTGAGCCATATTTTTCTAATATTTAAATTTTAATTAAATAATATTTATTTTAATATTGTAGGAGATCTTTACCTAATAAGCATCGATTCCGCACTTAGTAATTTTTTGTTTGAGACTAAAATTACCATTTTGCCCTTACTCTTTGTTCTTTATACTTATATTAAGCATGCTTATTTTTGTCTTTCAGCATTTTCATAGATTGCAAAATAACCATTTTAACCTTTTCGAAATGTGAAAAGTTGAACATTTTAACCTTATGTGAGCGGTTGGATTTTTGCAAAATAACCACAACAAACAAGTTTGTGAGATTCTCTGATTTTTTTTTTTGTTCTTATTTTATAGAGGGCCTCGATATTATAAACAAATAATATTATTTTTTAAAAAACATGTTGACTGTTGAGGGCCTCGTGGCCGTTGTGCAGAAGACCTCCATATTATAAAAAAAATAATATTGTTTTTTTAAAGCATGTTGAAGGTCTCAAGAAAGTATGTTGGGGCCTTGATATTATAAACAAATAATAATATTTTTCTTAAAGCATGTTGAGGGCCTCAAGAAAGCATGTTGAGGGTTTTATGCAAATTTTTTTTTGGCCTTATTAAAAAATATTTTGGGCCTTAAAATTATTTTTTTTGGGCCTTAGAAATCTGGGGCTCTAGGCGCTGGCCTAACTCGCCTAGCGGTTGGGCCGGCCCTGCCCATATTATAAGAAATAACCATCTTATATTATTTTATCACACTAATCCATAATTATCTATTTAATCATAATAATCCCATTAATAAATTTATTGGACATTACAATACAATTCTTTGAAATTTTAGTTGTATGTAGAGGACTACAAGACAAACAAAACGGACTTTTGTGTGACTCAATTTGAGTCCGTATGGCTTGGTTTTCATTCGGTCAAAATTTAAATGCCAAAAGTCAGCATAAGCTAACATACCATTAAACTTTGTAATAAAATTATCTTAAACTCTAAGATATTTATAGAAGCTAAATGATGTTGTTTTCTTTATATTTTTATAGCGTTCCATAAATAAATTTAAGAGACTTTTAAATTTTCCTAGCATCATAAAAATCGCCCAACATTTATTTTAGTTGGCGACCGGTATGAATTAATGCCCACCACCCACCTCTAGGTGTGTGTTGAAAAAATGAGAGAAGAGGGAAAAATAATGAGGGATACACGTGTGCCAAGAGACGGGAATAAGTTGCATGTGTACAATTCCGAAAATAACCTTCTAGTTTAATAAAGATGAGAGCAAATGGGCCATGAGCATGAAATTCAAACTTGGACCAACATGGGTAGTTTAATTCTCTTTTTATTTGGGCTTTACACTATAATCCATAATATAAGAAATAAAAATCTTATATTATTTTACCACACTCACCCATAATTATCTATTTAATCATAATAATCCCATTAATAAAGTTATTGGACATTACAATAGAATTCTTTGAAATTTTAGCAGTATGTAGAGGACTTCGAGACAAACAAAATGGGCTTTCGTTTGACTCAATTTGAGTTCGCATGACTTGATTTTGGTTCGGTCAAAATTTAAATGCCAAAAGTCAACATTGGCTAACATACCATTGTTGTGAGTTTTAAATGAAACTCGCAAGTACACGAGTTGTTTGCAATATAGCTTTTGCAAGTGCGAAGTCGAATCCATAGGAAATTGTGTTTTTGAAAACAATTTTTATCTAAACTAATCAAAATCTTAACATAGTTCTGAAAAAGGTTGTGATTTTTAAATTACAAATAAACAAACATAAATTGAAACAAAATGAAATTAATTAATGGACAAATACTAAGTTTTTGGAATCAGCCCTCACAAACTCATAGCAACAACTTTCATGTTCATCAATATTATCCAAAGTTTTCAATTACACATTTTATGTATGTTATATTTTTTGCAAAATAAATGAATTACAAATTCGAAAGTATCCGTTCTTTGTACAAATTACAAAGGATACCCGATTTAAATTGAATCATCCAACGTATCCGTGCTTTGCACAAATCAAAAGGGATATCCAACTTAAATCAAATAATCCAATGTATTTGTTGAATGAATAACAATGGATATCCAATAATTTTAACAAATAAACCAAGCAATCAATTAAATGGGATCAACAATTAATTGAATTAAAATAGAACAATTGGAATTAAAATCTTGGGAAAATTATAGTTTACCCCCCTAAAGTTGACAGCGATTTTCAATTCGAACATCAAAGTTTCAATTTTTGCAATACACCCCCACAAAGTTCCAATTTTTTTTTCAATTCAACCAATATCATCCCAAAATTCCCATATTGCCCCTGATTTTTTATTTTTTATGAAAACAAAAACAAATTTAGGGGTGTAAAAATGACCAGATGACCAAAGAGCCACCCCAAATTTTTTTTTTAATTTTTTATAAAAAATAAAAAAAATAAAAATTAGGGGCAATATGGGAAGTTTTGGATAAAATTGGTCAAATTGCAAAAATTTGAAACTTTGGGAGGGTGGATTGCAAAAATTGAAACTTTGGTGTTCGAATTGAAAAATGCTGTCAACTTTGAGGGGATAAATTGTAATTTTTCCTAAAATCTTATAATTGGAAAAATATCAATTTACATGAAAATTATCTGTCACTATTCATCTGTGAGGCTTCATCCCCAACCATAGTTGAAAAACTAGCTACACATAATTATGAAATTAAGTACTACAAACAAGATGCTAAACAGTAAACCTTAAATAAAAGAAGAAATAAATTAAAGCAAAAAATACATAGAATGGAAAGAGTGAAGTTCAACTCTGCTGCCCGAGTGCCTTGCGGTACTTTTTTTCTTCTATGCTCTCTGCGGCGCCCCTCTTTCAAAGAAAATAAGAATCCTCTTATAGAGGAATTGAAGTTGGTCTTTTCTGGCATGTGGCATGAGGCTTTAAGGAAAAGTTTTGTTCTCTTATTTTACTATGGGCCCCACGCATGGCTTCACCAATTCATGAGACAGTCTCCTTGGGCTTTCTTTTCCTTTGTTTGTTTTTTTGGGTTTCACGTGCTTCACTTCTTGGAATTGGCTAAGCTTGCTTGTGGCTTGGCCTGGCTTTTTCTTTTCTTGTTTCCATTGTCAATTGTGAGTCCACATGGAGCCTTATTTTCACTCATTCATTTTTTTTTTCTTTTTCTTTTCTTTGGCTGGTCCCACACATAAGCAACTCTACCTTTGAAGCAATTCTGCACGCCATCAACTTATTATAAAATTTGTCTTTTTAGTTGACAATTCAACTTTTCTTGTTTTCTTCTTATTTCTTATTTTTATTCATTTTTTTTCCTTAACGACCTGCAAAACACTAAAAACAAAAAACTAACACAAAATATTAGATTATAACACCGCCAAAGGATTAACAAATGTAAATTAAGGGGCTCAAATACGCAATATTATTTCACCACACTAACCTATAATTTTCTATTTAATCATAATAATTCCATTAATAAATTTATTGGACATTATAATAGAATTCTTTGAAATTTTAGCAGTATGTAGAGGACTCCGAGACGAACAAAATGGGCTTTCGTTTGACTCAATTTGAGTTTGTATGACTTGATTTTGATTCGGTCAAAATTTAAATGCCAAAAGTCAATATAAGCTAGCATACCATTAAACTTTATAATAAAATTATCTTTGTTGGTTCAATTTTTCGGTCGTACGAAAAAGGCCCCGAAGCAGTCTCCTTATGTGGTTTACTGTATGCTTTCTAATAGATTTGGGCTTCTTGTAATGGGCCTGATTTGGCCTTTGAATTGATGAGGTTGTAAAGTGCAAATTGGCAGCAAGATCAATAAATTAACACACTAGAATTAGAGTGGTTCGGCCCCAAATGAGCTTACGTCCACTGTGAGAATTGCTATGATCTTATTCAAAGTATTAACAAGATTACAACACAATCTCTCCTATTTCCCTTCCTTCTTTTCTGTCTATCTGTTGCCTTCTTGTTTTCTGGGTCTCCTTCCTTCATTCTTCTTTCTACTTTTTATAAACTTTCTTTACTGTGCCCCGATGTGGACTTTCCACCTCCTTCTCTACCCTCTTTATTTCTTTAATGGTTAATATGACTAAGCTTGGGATTAATAAATTAAGCCTAGGGGTAAAGGGAATAAAGGGAGAGAATAAGTGGGGGTACCTCTGTCATGCGTGCTGTCTAGGCTGGTGCATTGTATAAATTAGTATTTCTCTGATGGTGCCCTTTACTCATTTTTCAGGTTCGTTTCCAGCTGTTGACTTAGTCACGGATATCCATTAATTATGTGGATGGGCATTCCCGGGAGTCGCAAGCGTGTGCCATCCTGATGATCCAAATATCCTTTGGGCTTAATACCTTCTTATAGCCAGCCCATATATTTTGAGCTATTTGTTGGCCTAAGTTGGTCTAGACCCAAAGATGGAAGACATCCCTAACAGTTACCCCTCCAATTCCCTTTATTCGAGGTACCCGAGAAATGGGAATTTCATACTTCGCCTGGGAGTATCCCAGGAATGTTATTTCAACACTTTGATTGTTGAGTCCAGCTATCTGAGTGATGGTTTACAGCTGTAAGAGATGCTTAGGGAATATCCAGTGGTTTCTAATGCTTGTTTTGAAAATGTGACCCATTGTTTTACCATGTGTTAGGGTCTACTTGGCCATTTTGAGCAGTTCTTGGGTTTTCCCTGTAACGCCCCAAGTTCTAGAGGTAGAGTGATTGGGAGCAATTGTAACGTATTCTTATTAAAAATAAAAATAATTCTTCTAATATAAGATCACGCAGAAACATAATGTCACCAAAGTACTATAATTTCTTGTTATGAAATCACAAACACATAATATGCTAGTATTCAATAACCTCATAAGCAATAATGTTACATAGTCTATGCTTGCCCCAAGCGGTCTAGTTTATGGAACTTGGGGCGTTACAGGTGGTATCAGAGCAAAGAGGTTTAGTTGATTGGGAGACATCAGTTACTTGAGGATATTAAGTATGGATTAATGACCTATTAGGTGATGATCCCTGTTGAAGCATTAGGTTTTAATCAAAAGAGTAAGGACAAGAAGTGATTTTGGGGAATTAGGGCTTACATTATTATGCACCCAAGGACAAGTTGACTGGTGCGTCACCCAAACTAGATGTTTTATAATGGCACTAATTTGTCTAATGCTTTGCAGGCATTGATTAAGAAGAAGAATAAGACTCAAGTGGTCTTAATGACTAGGATCATAATAGGGGAAGATTGCTAGGTTTCTACCCTAATAGTCAAAATTTTCTTATGTGGATAGTTTACTTAATATCAATGATTCTCAATATGCTATTAGTGGGCGGCAAGAAGTAAAGTAAGTAACGACCTTTAAAAAGGATTGCATTTAAGTTGGCATTTAAGGACTAAGGTATAAAGGATCTGGAATTGAAGTACTTGCATGAGTTACATACCTAAGATTAATGTCGTTGACAGATAATGATTAAGATAAGATTTTGAGGTTCTAACCAAGAATGGATTTAAAATATTCTATAACTTGAGGACTATTTTCTAAAAGTATGGATCTCGTTAACACTACAATAAATCTTGTGATAAGTGGGATTTATGATTCTTACAAGGAGATATACATTCCGTACTACTGTGGTTTAAATTGTTTTAGTAGGATGTATATTAAATTCAAGGGATGAGAAATTCGTAGTGATGATATATTGAGGACTTTGAAGAGAATGCTAAGATTGGCTAAGATTAAAATTATTAGAATTATATCAATAATGGTCATAGGAGTGACCGGATGATTATTTGATCATCATGAGTATTGAGGTACACAGACCCTGATCTCTAGACTATGTACATTTGAGATTTTTGTGGTTGATGTTTGATGATTAATGAAAGGATTTGAGGTTTCGAATGAGACTAGGAATTTCTTGCAAAAAATTGGGTTTATGAATCTGCAAGATTCTATAATCTTCACTATAAGGGTAAGATGGATTTATGATGTATATGTTTGGTAAAGTTGGATAAGTAATTCATTTAGATATATGGAAGTTATAATTGTTGTATTTTGATATTAGACTTTAATTGAAGACGTATTATATTTTGAGATATCTTATTGAGTCTTAGGGTGTGATTTGTTCAAGGATTCAACATTGATATGATTTCCAAAGAATAGTATGGGTTGCTAATTTTTGGACTTGGTCGATCTTAAGATATAAGCGGCTATCCTTGATTTTTGATTATGGAGTAAAGGTACTAAAGTTAATTGATGGTTCGTCTTTAAACGGCGTTTTAAGGAATATATTACTTTGGGTAAAGTTGGATTCATTAGGATTGTAGGATTATTGTTATGGTGCGAATTAGTGGATTTAAGGATGATTTTCTCGAAGGAAATTACTTCATAATTTTATTGCAGTGCTTTGTTTGGAAGCTGTTTTTGCATAGGTATGATCCATGTTATGGTTTGAGGTAAATATTAAGAAAGATTACTATTGGTCAGCAACGGAAATTTCAATTTAAGTGACAAATCAGTAGATGTTTGAATCAATCATTTATCAAAGGTCACTTTAAGTTTTAGAGAAGAGAATGGCCAAAGATAAATTCATATTATGATATGGAGACTGTCTTTCTTAAAGTTATAGGGAAAATTTGGCAAATGTGGATGAAGGTTTGATCATAACTTAGTGGTTTGATTAACACCCTAGCAATATGGTAGGAAGCTCATTATCGTATCTATAAATCAAACTTCTTGGGTAATTCTGTGATAATTGAAATTGGAAGAGGTAATCTAGTGGTTGATCGACTTTTGATATTTCTATTATGGACAATTCTTTTGATTTATGGTTGAGGAATATATGGGGCTGAATGATTGAAGGTTGGGTTTTTGATTTTCTTGTATGGGATTATTGATATAAGCACTACAATTGCAAGATATAACAGTTAAATGCATCCTATTGAATTCAATTTCAGATTTATGAGGATGGGGAGTTGTTAACGATTGTACTTGGGTATAAGAGTAATAAGATTTGATAAGATTAAATGGGTTATTGATTCTTGTTGAGCCTCATATGAAAGTATAGATACATGATGACATCTTAAACATTAGGTAATATATGTGTCAAAACTTTGAGGTTGAAGTTATATATGTATGACAATATTACTGTTCGAGGTACTTAGTAAAAAAGAGATTATTGATCAGCATATACAATGGAATTTTAGCTTAAGTGTTTAATGAAATTGAGTATGACTAAATACTTGAGATTTCACCGACTCTTTTGAGATCAATTCAAGTTTAGATGGTCATTAGAGAATACTTATGCTTGGTCAAAAGATTGTGATTGGATGACTGATGATAGTAAATGGGCATTGAAGGTTTAGAAGTATGGTGATAGTACCTTGGAAATATGGTCGGAGTTATTATTGGTATCAAAAAGTTTTCTGAATTCTTGTGATGAGGGATAAATTTTTAAACATCTAGAGTTTTTGGATCAAGAGAAATTATGGGATTATTATTATTGATGTAAAAAGTGTGGAAGTTTTTGACTAATTTGCTTAATTGAGGTATAGCAACATAGTCGATGGCTTTTGAGAATGTCAAGTTCCAAAATACTTAAATTTTGTGATCTAACTTATTGATAACGGAATAAGAATATTAATGAGATGAAGAGTTCCAATTGGACACGAGGTTCATTTACCAATATTGAGGTATAAGTATTATAAGACCATTCATGTGTTGACGACACCCAAAGGATTATGGACACTTAAAGGAACACTTTTGTGCTAAGTTTAAGGTTTGGAATAGTGATTGATATACCCTTGAGTTATTGATGAGATTATTGATTTCGTTCTACTTTTGTATTTCTAGATAGTCTATGGAATGATTGGATTTTGTACAAATCATCCCGTGCATGATTAAGGAAATAAGGTATGTCAGTGATTTATGGACTGCATGTTGAAAGCCTTGTGGATTTTAGTGTGTGTACTTGTGGACTAGACTAAACATTGTAATTAGAATTGTTGTTTGATTTTAAGTTAAGAGATATTATGTTTACTTGCAAAATTAATAGTGAATTTTGGAAGGAAAGATGGTCACGTGGTATTTAGCCACCTTGAATTTTTGTGGAAAGGTTGCTTCATATAGAACATTGATTTTGGTTTCATTATATGGTTCCTTACTGTTTACCACATCTAAGTCGTCAATTAGAGTTTGTTGTTTGTCATAATCAAGGTAGCTAATACTCTTGAGGGTGAGTGAGTTGCTTTCTGGGCTATAACAAACATTTTGTTATAATGATAAGTATGAGGTAATTTGGAATGAGGTTAACACTTTTGAATGACTCATGGCTGGTTGGATTTTAAAGGATAACTACCTTGTAATAGAAAGAACTTGAGAAGAACAATTAGTTGGGTCAAAGTACATGTTGAAAGTTATTAAGGCAGGTTGTTGTAAGAGTAAATCAGTGGAATTGATGATATAGAATTAAGGCGATATATGCATGTCTTTTTACGTATAGTGTTATTTGATTTTGGAATCAGTATCAAGTCTGAACATTCTTTTTGTATAGGAGTTATGCTTTACCCACAACACTTAACCTTGGTTAAATGGTGAATGTAGATGGTGGAATGTGCCAAACAAATACTAGGAATATCATGAAAGCTCAAGGCATTAATGCTGATAACATTGTACTTTAAGGAAGGAAATTCCAAGTAAGTTTTGCTAGTAGCAAATTCAGAGGACGGAATTTTTATAAGGGGGGAAGGATGTAATACCCCAAAATTTATACCTAGAATAAAGGTGATCTTAACATCAAGGATAAGGAGGATTTGCAATTTTATTAAGATTTATATGGAGTTAGGTAAATAGACTTAATGTGAAAGATGATAGAAAATTGCTAGTTAGAATTTTAGTGGGTTATTGAAAGAAAAGTCACATTGTTTCAGACGCCGAAAATTCTCTGAGTGACCTTAAATAAATCTGTTTTAAGACCTTATAGAATCATAAGAAAGTGCCAAAATAGGAATTTTAGTCAAACAGAGGCACAGGATTTCGAGGGACTTTTGAGGTACCAAAGGGTTATGGATTTCTATGATTTTTGGATATGTTGTGATTCTTTGAATGAGGAAAATTTCAAGCCAAATTTCGTGTCATTTAGAGTTAAATTGAAAAAGTTATGATTTTTCGAAATTTAATAGGTCAAGCTATCAAGTAGTTAAAGTAGCTGTGATTTGGGAATTAATTGGATGGGTTGATGAACCTAGTAGACCACGAGTTTTAGGTATGTGGTAGTCAAAAGGATTATATTTATTGAGGATATATATATATATTATATAAAAGAGGATCCATTAAAGTAGGATTTCCTTTTTAACCAATTAGAGGCCTTCTTGAAATCTAAGAGATACTTAATTGTTTACTTAAAAATTCCCTAATCACCTTAGCCCCCAAGAAATGAACTCAAACCAACGTGTCTTTGTTCATCCCTTTCCTTGACACTTGTATTTCATGCCAGCCCAATCAGCTATTTTGAAGCCATCTACTCTACACATGTCCTTCAGCATGGTTTCACAATTTCTCTCTCGATGCTTGTCTTGTGGTGATGAGTGCATGTGGCAAACATTTAAGGTGTCACTCCCACATAAGGTAGGTATTTAAGCATATCTTTTCCTCTCAAATGCTTACAACTCAAGTGAGCGTGAGATGAGGGAGAGAACCGGAAGAAAGAGAGAAGAGAAAAGAGAAGAAAAGAAAGGAAAGAGAGAAGAAAGAAAAGAAAGAAGAGAAAGAAAGAGGAGGAAGAAGAATATATATATATATATATATATATATATATATGAGAACTCCCTAAGGTAATATTTTCACATCTTTTATGGTATTTTTAGTATAAAGCTAAATTCCTAGAATTTAATTAGGGCTTTTAGTGTATGAACACTTGAATTGCTATTTGGAGGGGTTAATTATTTTTAGAGTGTTAATTGACCATAAATTATCATGGGATCCATGGAAGTTGGTGCTTATTGGGTTTAGGTGCTAATATGTCAAATAATTAGAGTAATTGTTGTATATGTTTCTAAGCTTTTGATATTGAGAGTTGCTAAATTAAATGGCTTAGGAAGAGAGCGATATTATGGCTAGATAGACTGCTTAAGCTGTTAATTGTAGTCGAATGATTTTAAAGTAAAAAGAATATTATAACCTTGGTGTTTTAGTGTAAAGCAATTGGTTAGATTAAGGCCTTAGTGGAGTTGATTATTAGAATTCTATGTGGGGCATATAAATCAAGCACGGTAGGGTTGATGTCACTATAATGTTTTTGGTTAAGGATATATGATGGTGGGATAGAGATTAGAGTTAAGATCCTTAGCAACTAAAGTGATGCATGATTGAGACTTGAAAACGAATTGATGACTAAGGCACTTTTTACCTCCGTTGTAGGAATTGTGAGTTGGATGCAGATTCAAAATAAGGGCATGCAATGCCAGGTAAGGGGACACAACATCAAAAACCCCAACAAATTTTATTATAAATCTTTGGAAAAATGTTGGGGATTTTATAAAGAATTCACTTACATGATTTTCAATTGCATTTCCTTTCATATTTTAATGCCAAGTTTTATTCAATCATATGTCGTTGTTTAAGAATTTTACGTGTTACAGTTACCATATTTTATGATTTATGCATGACTGCAATTATGAATGAAAAGAGCTCTCAAAGTTCATGGCATAACATACAGTTACCGATGAGGTTACAGATCATATGAAATGTTATATGTGCATTGATGGTTATAAATGTTTAACCCGAGACACGATTATAGTGACGATCGGTACCGCATAGGGTAGCATGGCAAGCACACCGAAGGACGGTTACGAGAAGGTGTGTGCTACGGGCCAGGTGGCCTTCACCTAGGGAAGTTCCCAACCTGTAGCCCTCCCTTGTGACGAGAGGATGAGCATATAGGTCCTTCGGGACAAGTCAACGTGCGCTGCTCATGGTAAATTTGTGGCGTCGGGTCAAAGGGTAAAACAATTATTTTGAAAGGAAAGTAAAAGGAAGTGCTTACTCATTTTGCAACTATCATGCTTATTTTGTTAATTATGTTATTCTGCATAAATTGTTATTGTGCATGACAGAGATTTTGACAAAAAAATCTGCATAGCATGTTTTATAGCATCTTGGGGTTGTGGCTACTTACTGAGTTGTTGAACTCACCCCTTCTCCCTATACATCTTTTTTCAGATTGCTCTATATATCTTAGTACTGAGGACATGGGTACCCGTGGGCCTCTTAGTTGCTAAAGATCCTATCAATGCTTTATGGACTAGCAGGAGCAGTAGCAGTAGAAGTGTTTGGTACTCCATTCTATAGACTAGACGGCTTTGGATAAGCATAGACGGTGTAACTTTATTGCTTATGAGATTATTGAATACTAGTACTTTATGTGTTTGTGATTTTATAATGAGAAATTATAGTTCTCTGGTGAAGTTATGTTTCTGTGGTGATCTTATATTAGGAGAATTATTTTTATTTTTAAAAAGAATACGTTCCAATTGCTCCTAATCGCTCTACCTCTAGAACTTGGGGCGTTACATTCCCTCTGTCATCTGTTGTGCAAATATCCACCTAAATTAATAGGCAAATAAATGTACGTTTAACTCGTAAGTGCACAAGATCAAAATAGTAGTATAGGGTGCAAGTACGAGATCATTCCCCATGAGGATTGCCGTAAATTTTGCTTAAAATAAATTATGTAATTAAAACAAAACAAAGATTGATTTTTGACTTAATAAAGATAAAGGTAGGACTTTGATGTCCACCACTAATCATGCTTAAATAATATAACAATATGCCAATGCTTTAATCATATTATGAATACCTAATGTTTGCCAACCGAAGGGTATGGGTGTCTACTCCTTAAGCTATTGATTTCCCTAAGCATTGAATTAGGTATGCGTGTTTACTCTAATTCCTTTATTTCTTAAAGGATTTAGCATGAGTGTCTACTAAGTTGTTCTTTAAGAAAGCATAAACCTGTGGAAATCAACAAACACATGGAACCTAGGGCATGGGTGTCTACTCCCGGATTTCCGTGTTGATTAACCCAAGAACCCGTGAGGAATTCTTTTGTTACTCTATTAAGCCCAGGACTCGATCATCGAAATTGATTTAAATAACTAATCCATACCACATGCATATGTTGATCAGGCCCACACATATGAGGAATTCAATAAAACAAGAATTTATCAAGTTAAGCATCACAGTATGATTATCACAAAGGCGCCAATATTGAAATATTAAATAAACATAGTTAGAGCTTTAATCTAGCCCTACTAAGGAGTTTAGTTACACATGAGTTTGATGTTAAACATCTTCATAAAATAAAATAGAAGGAAAAGAATAAACCCGAAACTTGAGCTTGAAGAGCCTCCCATTCTTCTCATTAAAATTGTGTGTCTATTCTATAAGCTTAAGGTCTATTTATAAGCCTTAGGAACACTCCAGAAACCCTAAAAATTGTAGTTTTTGCGTTCTAGTTCACCTAGGGTTTTGAAAACCCAAGTTGGGGTGAAAAAGGGCACTTTTTGGAATAAGCAACTGCAGCCTTGCTCTTCAGGCACAGGTATGCTCGATCGCAGCCGATGTGCACTCGATCGCAGGTCTGCGATCGAGCCTCCTTCTACTTCGCACGAGCGCAAGCCTGCACTTGTTCTTTGACACTCTCTGGTAGTGCGCTCGAGCGCAGGTCCACTGTGATTGATCGCACTACTAGAACCTCTAGCTTTTCCCAAATTTGCTCTTTAAGCCCGATACTTCCAGAAATACTTCATTTTCTTCCAAAAACCTAGAAAAGAAAGAAAGTACAAAAAGGAAATAAAATTGCACAAACTGACACAACTAAGGAATTAACAAATATAAATCGAGGAGCTAAAATACATATATTTTAGTGCTTATCATCATCACGTGTCATACTTCCTCTTTTTCTGCACATGCTCGTCTTTTGAGGAATATTTTAAAGAATCTTATCCATTTTTCATGATTACCCCCACATGTCGTCTTTCCTGTAGTTCACCTTTTATGCTTCTCGATTATACAAGGTGCATTGATGAGTGCCAAATATTGCATATTTGGGCCCCTTAATTTGCATTTGTTAAGCCTTTAGCTTTATTATGTTTTGATGTTTGTGTTAGTTTTGGTGTCTTAGTGTTTTGCTGGTTGTTGAGAGAAA
>NC_081551.1:13022700-13033697 GCF_901000735.1 Corylus avellana | reverse complement strand
TAATATTTTCACATCTTTTATGGTATTTTTAGTATAAAGCTAAATTCCTAGAATTTAATTAGGGCTTTTAGTGTATGAACACTTGAATTGCTATTTGGAGGGGTTAATTATTTTTAGAGTGTTAATTGACCATAAATTATCATGGGATCCATGGAAGTTGGTGCTTATTGGGTTTAGGTGCTAATATGTCAAATAATTAGAGTAATTGTTGTATATGTTTCTAAGCTTTTGATATTGAGAGTTGCTAAATTAAATGGCTTAGGAAGAGAGCGATATTATGGCTAGATAGACTGCTTAAGCTGTTAATTGTAGTCGAATGATTTTAAAGTAAAAAGAATATTATAACCTTGGTGTTTTAGTGTAAAGCAATTGGTTAGATTAAGGCCTTAGTGGAGTTGATTATTAGAATTCTATGTGGGGCATATAAATCAAGCACGGTAGGGTTGATGTCACTATAATGTTTTTGGTTAAGGATATATGATGGTGGGATAGAGATTAGAGTTAAGATCCTTAGCAACTAAAGTGATGCATGATTGAGACTTGAAAACGAATTGATGACTAAGGCACTTTTTACCTCCGTTGTAGGAATTGTGAGTTGGATGCAGATTCAAAATAAGGGCATGCAATGCCAGGTAAGGGGACACAACATCAAAAACCCCAACAAATTTTATTATAAATCTTTGGAAAAATGTTGGGGATTTTATAAAGAATTCACTTACATGATTTTCAATTGCATTTCCTTTCATATTTTAATGCCAAGTTTTATTCAATCATATGTCGTTGTTTAAGAATTTTACGTGTTACAGTTACCATATTTTATGATTTATGCATGACTGCAATTATGAATGAAAAGAGCTCTCAAAGTTCATGGCATAACATACAGTTACCGATGAGGTTACAGATCATATGAAATGTTATATGTGCATTGATGGTTATAAATGTTTAACCCGAGACACGATTATAGTGACGATCGGTACCGCATAGGGTAGCATGGCAAGCACACCGAAGGACGGTTACGAGAAGGTGTGTGCTACGGGCCAGGTGGCCTTCACCTAGGGAAGTTCCCAACCTGTAGCCCTCCCTTGTGACGAGAGGATGAGCATATAGGTCCTTCGGGACAAGTCAACGTGCGTTGCTCATGGTAAATTTGTGGCGTCGGGTCAAAGGGTAAAACAATTATTTTGAAAGGAAAGTAAAAGGAAGTGCTTACTCATTTTGCAACTATCATGCTTATTTTGTTAATTATGTTATTCTGCATAAATTGTTATTGTGCATGACAGAGATTTTGACAAAAAAATCTGCATAGCATGTTTTATAGCATCTTGGGGTTGTGGCTACTTACTGAGTTGTTGAACTCACCCCTTCTCCCTATACATCTTTTTTCAGATTGCTCTATATATCTTAGTACTGAGGACATGGGTACCCGTGGGCCTCTTAGTTGCTAAAGATCCTATCAATGCTTTATGGACTAGCAGGAGCAGTAGCAGTAGAAGTGTTTGGTACTCCATTCTATAGACTAGACGGCTTTGGATAAGCATAGACGGTGTAACTTTATTGCTTATGAGATTATTGAATACTAGTACTTTATGTGTTTGTGATTTTATAATGAGAAATTATAGTTCTCTGGTGAAGTTATGTTTCTGTGGTGATCTTATATTAGGAGAATTATTTTTATTTTTAAAAAGAATACGTTCCAATTGCTCCTAATCGCTCTACCTCTAGAACTTGGGGCGTTACATTCCCTCTGTCATCTGTTGTGCAAATATCCACCTAAATTAATAGGCAAATAAATGTACGTTTAACTCGTAAGTGCACAAGATCAAAATAGTAGTATAGGGTGCAAGTACGAGATCATTCCCCATGAGGATTGCCGTAAATTTTGCTTAAAATAAATTATGTAATTAAAACAAAACAAAGATTGATTTTTGACTTAATAAAGATAAAGGTAGGACTTTGATGTCCACCACTAATCATGCTTAAATAATATAACAATATGCCAATGCTTTAATCATATTATGAATACCTAATGTTTGCCAACCGAAGGGTATGGGTGTCTACTCCTTAAGCTATTGATTTCCCTAAGCATTGAATTAGGTATGCGTGTTTACTCTAATTCCTTTATTTCTTAAAGGATTTAGCATGAGTGTCTACTAAGTTGTTCTTTAAGAAAGCATAAACCTGTGGAAATCAACAAACACATGGAACCTAGGGCATGGGTGTCTACTCCCGGATTTCCGTGTTGATTAACCCAAGAACCCGTGAGGAATTCTTTTGTTACTCTATTAAGCCCAGGACTCGATCATCGAAATTGATTTAAATAACTAATCCATACCACATGCATATGTTGATCAGGCCCACACATATGAGGAATTCAATAAAACAAGAATTTATCAAGTTAAGCATCACAGTATGATTATCACAAAGGCGCCAATATTGAAATATTAAATAAACATAGTTAGAGCTTTAATCTAGCCCTACTAAGGAGTTTAGTTACACATGAGTTTGATGTTAAACATCTTCATAAAATAAAATAGAAGGAAAAGAATAAACCCGAAACTTGAGCTTGAAGAGCCTCCCATTCTTCTCATTAAAATTGTGTGTCTATTCTATAAGCTTAAGGTCTATTTATAAGCCTTAGGAACACTCCAGAAACCCTAAAAATTGTAGTTTTTGCGTTCTAGTTCACCTAGGGTTTTGAAAACCCAAGTTGGGGTGAAAAAGGGCACTTTTTGGAATAAGCAACTGCAGCCTTGCTCTTCAGGCACAGGTATGCTCGATCGCAGCCGATGTGCACTCGATCGCAGGTCTGCGATCGAGCCTCCTTCTACTTCGCACGAGCGCAAGCCTGCACTTGTTCTTTGACACTCTCTGGTAGTGCGCTCGAGCGCAGGTCCACTGTGATTGATCGCACTACTAGAACCTCTAGCTTTTCCCAAATTTGCTCTTTAAGCCCGATACTTCCAGAAATACTTCATTTTCTTCCAAAAACCTAGAAAAGAAAGAAAGTACAAAAAGGAAATAAAATTGCACAAACTGACACAACTAAGGAATTAACAAATATAAATCGAGGAGCTAAAATACATATATTTTAGTGCTTATCATCATCACGTGTCATACTTCCTCTTTTTCTGCACATGCTCGTCTTTTGAGGAATATTTTAAAGAATCTTATCCATTTTTCATGATTACCCCCACATGTCGTCTTTCCTGTAGTTCACCTTTTATGCTTCTCGATTATACAAGGTGCATTGATGAGTGCCAAATATTGCATATTTGGGCCCCTTAATTTGCATTTGTTAAGCCTTTAGCTTTATTATGTTTTGATGTTTGTGTTAGTTTTGGTGTCTTAGTGTTTTGCTGGTTGTTGAGAGAAAATTGCGGTCTTAATGTGAAAGTTGCAAAGAAGCGGGAAAAAATGAAATTCTAGAAGTTGGGATCGAGCGCACAACACCACGCTTGAGCGCATCTGTGCTCAAGCCCAGGAAAGGCACGCTCGAGCACACTCTCGCATACACCCAAGCAAGCAGCGCCCATGCGCTGCGCCGCAGAAGAGCTGAAGCATGCCCGAGTGTGATTGAGCGCACCTAGTGTGTGCTTGAGCGCATTCGTCCAACCTAGCAGTGCTAAAACCCTAAATTAAACATTATAATTAGCATTCTTTTCTTTGTAAACGCACCAAGGGGGCGCCGTTCAGTCGATATTTTTTATTTTCTTTGCATTTGTAGGGCTGAATTTATTTTCCTTTGTAGGTTGGTTAATTTTAATGTTTTCAATTCATTTTATTATGATGTTTATAGTCATGAGAGGCTAAAACCTTCAACTAAGGTTGACTATGAAGCCTCGCCATTGATTAGCAATTACATTCTCGTTGTTTTGTTCGTACAATTTCGACGCTTAATAAAATTGTTGCTTTATTTCAATTCAGTTATTTGATTAAACTCTTTTAATTGAATGTTGTGATCATAATTTGTGTAAACATTGGATATTCGATATGTTTCATCCGATGGATACATTGAATCATTCGATTGAAATTGGATATCCATTCTGATTCATAAATCAAACGGAGACATTGGATAATTTGACTTCAATTGGGTATTCGTTGTGATTTGTACATAGATGGATTCATTGAATGTTTCAATATGTATTTTTTGGAAACATAGAACAATGCATAGGGCTTTATCATTTGTCGGTTGTATGAGCAAAATATAAGAATGTGTGCTTTGATTTGGTGAGGTAAAGTATCCATCCAACAAGTCACCCAGCTTCACCCAAGACATTGAAAACATACACAATCAGATTCACATGTCATACATCACAAATTATGTGTTAATGTGCTTGTGGCATTTTAAAATTAAAACAAGTAAATTCTTAAATGCCAAAAGTGAGTAACAAGACTTTAGAAATTCTAATCATCAGATCATGTGTTCATCATTTTAAGCTTAGCAATGAAATTCAAATCACAGTTTCTAGATCAACCAAAATCTAAAGAATAACATGAACATGCATTTTTTAAAATTTTCAAAATTTTGGACAAGACAAAGTGTGTGTGTGTCTCCCATACCCCCAAACTTGAATTACACATTGCCCTCATTGTGTCGAGATAATGGAAAGATCGTACCCGGGAGATGAGAAAATTGGTTGGAATAGGTATGGCTCATAGCATACCCCCAAACTTGAATGCAAGATACTTTGTCCCTAAAACATATAAATGATACTCGAACCAAATACCAGTCAAGTGCAACACATTGTTGTAAACATATAATCAAGGAATGAAAATGGACAACAATGGAAAAGCTATAACCTAGAAGGAGATCATGTGCCCTAGCTTAATGGAGGCTTTGAGTGCATAGGGCCTACGCTCGAACCTTTGAAGCTAACTCTTTTAGTCAAAATATATGGGATCCGCCAAGCCAACGGAATCCTCATCCTTGATGTGCTCATTTCTTTCTGACCCTTAGGTTTAAATTTGAAGCACCAATCTTTTCTTCTCTTAGACCAAGAGAATAAATTTTTCCTTCAGATAGGTAATTCCAACTATCCTCAGATCGGGGTAGATCACTCAGAGTCTTCTCAAACAGTTGCTCGTCTAATAGCCCTAACAGTCTACTCTCCTAGCCTCTTGGTGTCTCTGGAATAGGAGTTGATGTTGAAGAAGCCTCAGTTCTTACTTCCTTGCCTTCTTCCCAATGTAGATCTTGTGGAACCTCATTTTTCTCCTTCCTTTCTTCCAGTTGATTTTCAACCACTTCTTCACTCCTCAATGTGGTGATAGCTTGCTCATAATAGTAAGTGCACTCCTCCTCCATGTAGTGTCCCTTAGGATTGGCCACCAACTGACTCTTAAGCTCTTCTTTTTCTTCTCTATTGGGGATATCATCTATCTTGGAGATAGATTGCAACATTTGTTTACCTTCCTCCACTTGGCTTTTAAATTTGCTAAGAAGAGCTGAAAAGTCATAACTCTATAGAGGAGTTGGCTCCTCTTCTTGGTATTGTTGAGGCCAATAGATGGGAGATGGCTCCTCTTCGTGAGCTTCTATCTTGGCAATGGATTGCAGCAGTTGATTATTGGCCTTACTGTTGTTGAGAAAAGCTGACAGCGTTTCTTATAAGTTAGAACTCTTCGGAGGAGGTGGCTCTTCTCGACTTCTTGGTATTGTTGAGGCCAATTGATGGGATATGGCTCATCTTCGTGAGCTTTTGTCTTGGTAATGGATTGCAGTAGTTGATTATTGGCTGTTGCCAAGGAAAGCTGACAATGTTTCTTCTAAGTTAGAACTCTTCAGAGGAGGCGGCTCTTCTTGTTATTGTTGAGGCCAATTGATGAGATATGGCTCCTCTTCGTGAGCTTCTGTCTTGGCAATGGATTGCATTAGTTTATAGGAATCAGAAAAGCAGTCATTCCTTAGTCTAGAGAATGGTGTGTTCATATGCCCATAAGAATTGTTAGAAAATTGTCTTGTTGAAGGACAATCTCTAACATGGTGATAGGGGTTATGGCAATAAGAACATGGTCAATGGGGTGTTGGTATGCCTCCCCACATGAAAACAAAAACAAAAAGGAAATTAAAAAATAAAACAAAAATAAAAACAAAAATAAAAGGAAAAACTTACAACCGGCCTGAAGTTGCAGCTTTGGAGTGCTACTATCAGGATGTGCGATCAATCGCACGGGCTTCTGCGCTTGATTGTACTAGTGCACTCGAGCTCCTGGAATGGGTGCTCGAGTGCACCTCCGTAACCCAAAATCGGTCTTGAAAAAAAAAAAAAAACAGAATTTAAATGGATAAAAATAAACTAACTTTAAGGAAAAAAATTCTAAAGAAAATTTAATACAATCCCCGGCAATGGCGCCAAAAACTTGTTATGCCAGATACTTACCTAAATTAATAGGCAAATAATCAATACGTTTTACTCACAAGTGCACAAGATCAATATGATAGTATAGCAAGCAAATATGAGATCATTCCCACGAGGATTGTGAAATTAAGCTTAGAATGTAATTTCCTAATTAATTAACAAAATTAAACCAATTGTCACTGATTGATTTGAAACAATAAAATAAAAAGGTAATAAAAGATAAAAAGAACTCAAGGGCTAGAGTTTTGACATCCACCGCTAATCAGACTCAATTAAGATAAACAATATGCCAATGCTAACAATTATATCGATATACTTAATGCATGTCAACCTAAGGGCACGGTATCTACTACTTAAACTATTAATTTCCCTAAGCAATGAATTAGGCATGGTATTTACTCTAATTATTTTCTCTCTCAAAGGATTTTATACTAAGTTGTTCTTTAAGAAAGCATAAATATATGGAAATAGACAAACATATGAAGCTTAGGGCAAGGTATCTACTCTCGGTTCTCCATGTTGATTAAGCCAAGAATCTGTGATGAGATTCTTTTGTCACTTTATTATGCCCAGAACTCGGTCATCCAAATTGACACAAATAACAAATCCAACACAGGCATATGAGGAATTCGATTAAAAAGGAATTAACCAAGTTAAATACTCAAATATAATCGCAGCAAAGGCGCCAATATTGAAATCCTAAAAAGACATGACTAGGTCTTCAATCGAGCCCTAACTAAAGTATTAGCTACACATATTTAAATAAAAGTGAAACTAAAAAGGGAAAGAGGAAACCGAAACGCTTCTTGATCGAGCCTCCGATTCTCCTCTCCAGAATTTTGTATTTTTTTCAATGTATAAAGGCCTATTTATAGGATTATGAGAACCCTATAAGTCCTAGAAATCCTAATAAAGCCATTGGTCAGTCTCCTAATCCAAAAAGGAGATTGAAAACCCAATATGGAGTGAAAAAGGTCTTCTGCCGCATTTGGGCGCTTGATCTCGAGTTGGTGCGAATTGAGGAAGGAATGACGTACGTCGAGGAGCTGGTGAGAATCATGGACAGGAAGGAGCAAGTGCTACGCAGCAAGATGATTCCCATCGTTAAGGTACTATGGTATAACCATGGTGTCGAAGAAGCATCATGGGAAGTGGAGTAGGACATGCAGAGTCGATATCCACATTTGTTTGAAACTTGATTGTGGTTATGGCACCAATACTAGTCGTTCCAGATTGCATGTGGAACTACTCATTTTGCGAGTTGATCGACTTGGGTGTCGAGATTGACGATGATTGGTATAGTGTGGGTAACATTGAATACGATGCCTTGCACGACTTGCAAGGTGATTTGCCAAAGCTATTCGAGGATGAAGTAGTGCCAGTAGACAGATGGGAAGAGATAGCCCAGGAACCTACTAAGGACGATGCAGATAACACTACAGACGAAAGGTAACATTCTACCCCATTTGATTGCTGTTCTTTTGTTATTTTGTCTTGAAATTTCGAGGACGAAATTTTTATAAGGAGGGGAGAATGTAGTGACCCAAATAATTAATTAGGCTTAGGACAACTTAACTAAGAGGTTAATTGGACTTTGGGTCACTAGGGACACCTAGAGAGGCATTTTTGAGATTTTTGGATTTTGGAGCTACAGTAGATGAATGCTCATGTGGGGACCATACACTAGTGCTCACCGAGCAACCGTACATGAGCACTGGTATGGGGACCAGGATGAGTGCTCGTTGGCTTTTTTTGGACCGCTAGTTTTTACCCGTGCGTGCCACCTGCAACTCTGACCCCTCTAAGCTGTAGTACACGAGCACTCGCCCTTGTAGTTTCTTTTCAGATATTTACCATGTTACGCTCAACCTCTCCCGATATAAATACCAGCCAACCCCCCTTCAATATTTTAGCTGTAGAAACCTTGGGGAAACCCTGTTGGATTGCTTTGTGAGTGTTGTGAGGTGGTGTGAGCATTTGGTGAGGAAGGAGGCGTTACTTGCGTGTGAAGGTAACTTTTACCCTTTTTATTGAGTTATTAGTTCATTTTTGCTTAATAGATTATTGTAGGCTTTGATTTGTTAGTCGTTCTTTCCATTAGAAGTAATCATGTTATTAGAAGGCTTAGTATTGGTAAGGTATTGCCAGGAAACCCTTTTGACCTTAGGATTAGTTGGCGGAAGGCTCTATTGTTACAAATATCTACCTAAATTAATAAGCAAATAATTGTATGTTTTACCACAAGTGCACGAGGTCAACATAGTAGTATATGATGCAAGTTCGGGGTCATTCCCACGAGAATTGTTGATTTTGTTTTAGAATTGATAAAAATATCAAATTGTCACTAAATTGATATTGAAAAAAAGAAATAAAAAGATAAAAAGATAAATGAAAAGGTAAAGGCAGGGCTTTGATATCCACCACTAATCATATTTAGATAATATAACAATATGTCAATGATCCAATCATATTATGAATACTTAATGTTTGTCAACTTAAGGGTATGGGTGTCTACTTTTTAAGCTATTGATTTCCCTAAGCAACGAATTAGGCATCAGTGTTTTAGCATGGGTGTCTACTAAGTTATTCTTTAAGAAAGCATGAATTTGTGGAAATCGACAACCACATGAGGCCTAGGTTATGGGTGTCTACTCCCGGTTCCCCATGTTGATTAACCCAAGTACCCGTTGCGGATTTCTTTTGTTACTTTTATTAAACCTAGGACTCGGTCATCCAAATTGATTTAACTAACTTGTTTTTGTTCCACAATTACCCACCTAAATCAATAGGCAAATAACTGGATGTTTTACCTGCAAGTGCACGAGGTCAACATAGTAGCATAGTGTGCAAATACGGGGTCATTCCCACAAGGACTGCTGAATCTTGTCTAAATTAAATTCCCAAAGTAAAATAAAACAAAAGATTGGATTTAAATTGATAATGATAAAAAGGTAGGGCTTTGATATCCACCACTAATTATATTAAGTTAATATATCAATATGCCAATGTCTTGATCAAGTTATGTCTATCTAATGTTTGTCAACCTAAGGGCATGGGTGTAGACTCCTTAAGCTATAGATTTTCCTAAGCAACGAGTTAGGCATGGGTGTATACTCTAACTCTTTTCTTTCCTAAAGGATTTAGCATGGTATATACTAAGTTGTTTTTTAGAAAAGCATATGTTCTATGGAAATCGACAAACACATGAGGCCTAGGGCATGTGTGTATACTCCCGGTTTCCCATGTTGATTAACCCAAGAATCGCGGTGTGGATTCTTTTGTTACTTATGTTAAACCTAGGACTCAGTCATCCAAATTGATTTAACTAACTAGTCCATACCACATACACATGTTGATCAGGCACACACATATGAGGAATTTATGAAACTAGGTATTAATCAAGTTAGATATCATAACAAGATCATCACAAAGGCGCCAATATTGAATATTAACAAAACATAACTAGAGCTTCAATCTAGCCCTACTAAATAATTTAGTACACATAAAATTAATGTTAAACATCTTCATAAAATAAAAGAAAAGAAAGGAAAAGAATGAACCCGAGACTTGAACTTGAAGAGCTTCTATTATTCTCCTTACAAGGCATCCCTATTCTAGAGGCTTAAGGATCTATTTATAGGCTTTAGAAGTCCTTGGTAAACTAGTAAACCTAGGAATTTCGTAGGGTTTCAAACCCTACTACAATTGAGAGTTGAAAAATCCTAATATGGAAAGAAAGGCACTCTGGCCACCACTTGATGTGTCTCCTGCGCACGAGTGCGAATGATCGCAGCCCGTGTGCGCTCGATCGCAGGTCTGCGATCAATCGCCTTTTGTTATGAGCTCGATCACTCATGGCCTGCTTCGTGCTGTGTCCTCTCTAGTACTACGCTCGATCGTAGGTATCCTGTGATCGATCGCAATGTCTGGGGGCTTCCATTTTTCCCTTCTTCTCTCTTTGAGCCCAAATCTTCCAGATTTACTTCATTTTCTTCCAAACGCCTACAAAAGTATGGAAAACACAAAAAGAAATTAAAATGACCTAATTAACTAAAACCAAGGAATTAAAACATGCAAGTTAAGGGCTGAAAATGTGAATATTTTAGCACTTAACACACCCCCAAACTTACACATTGCTAATCCCTCAGCAATGCAAAACTAAAAATAAAAATGAAAAAACAAAAAAACAAAAAGATAAATCCATCTTTCGTGGGATGTACGATTGCATTTAGCATATGCAATAAGTCTTTTAAACCTCTAGGAGTTCCCTAGAGGACGAGTGAAGTCTCATGAGGGTTTTCCAGAAATGTTACCCACAAACATCTTGCACAATTCATGTCATTTCAAAAATTAAAGCACCACTTGCAAGATCATGATTTTCATTCATTAGCAAGCTTAAAAGGATGAACTTTATCTTCACGATGAATTGGAATCTCAAAGTGCAATTACTTACAAAGGACATGCTAAAACAACACAAGTTTGAAAATAGTGTAAAGTGAATTAGCACAAAATTATGAGGCTTCCAAAGCTTTCCAATGTGTAATGTCTCCATATCTCAAAATTCACTGAAATCCCTATTAGAATGACACAATGGCATTTTTTTTTTCTCTTCTCTTTTTTTTTTTTTTTTTTTTTTTT
>NC_081551.1:12921730-13022600 GCF_901000735.1 Corylus avellana | reverse complement strand
AATTTTTGCTCTAAAAGCGGTGTGTCTTTTCTCAATGCTTAGAGGCCTATTTATAGGGCTTAGGAGAGTCCTAGAAGCCCTAGTAATCCTATAAATTTCGGAGATTTAAGTCCAAGTCCAATTAGGATAAAGAAAACCTAAGTCCAAATCGGAATAGGATTCGCCCAGAATTGCGTTCCTATCTTGCGGGGCGATTTTGGCAATGCGGCGCTCCGAATTAGGAAAATACTATTTCACAATGATTTGTAGAAATTTGAGTTAGCTTTCCAGTGCCGCTTGAATCACCTCAATCGGATATTTGAGCTGAAAGTTATGGCCAAAATACCGAGACATATGCAGAATCCAAAATTGAATCCAATCCGATTTTGACTCCAATTTGAGAAATTCCGAATTAATCCCTTCCTTTATTTGATTAAACTTAACCATGATTGGTTAAGTTTAACCATATCTTCTAATCATCTCAACGTGTGCTTTTAAGCCCAAAATCAATGGAATTAATTGCATCTTTATTTATAACCTGAAAACACAAAAAAAAAAAACAAAAATCAAACAAATAACAATGCTAAGGAATTAACATATGCAAATTAAGGGGCTTGAATGTGCAACATTCGGCGCTTATCACACCCCCAAACTTACATATTGCTAGTCCCTTAGCAATACAAAACAGAAAATAAACTGAAAAACAAAAAGATAAGTCCATCTTTCGTGGGATATACGATTGCATTTAGCATATGCAACAAGCCTTTTAAACCCCTAGGCATTCCCTAGAGGACGAGTGAAGTCTCGTGAGGGTTTTCCAGGAATGATACCCACAAACATTGTCATCATTATGTCATTCAAAAGGATAAAGCATCACAAAAATAATGGTTCTCATTCATTAGCAAGCTTAAAATTATAAACTCCATCTTCAAAATTTCAAGGAATTCACAAGTCAAATCACTTACCAATGGCAGATTGAGATACAAAAGTTTCAATTAGTGCAAAGTGAACTAACACATAATCATGAGGCTTCAAAATAATTCCAATATGAATGAATCAACATCTCAGAATTTATTGGACCTCATATCAAATGAAACAACCAAGGCATACATTTTTTTCTCCTTTTTTTTTTTTTTTTTTTTTTTTGTAGGCTTTGCAATGCTTAGCTCCCTTAAGCTTTCTAATTGACCCATGTATCGAGTGTTAGGCCAATGTCTCCCAAACCAAATGGCTTTAGGGCACTAGGTGTAAAGACACCCCTAAGGACTTACTAACTCGAGTCAAAAAGGCTACGAAGCTAAGCTAGCCATTTTATTAATCAACCCAAAAATTTCACTTTTTGACGCGAACACTCACTGCTTAATGAGGCAAGAGGTCCGGTTACTCAGCGAAAAATTCAAACTTGATTTTTTTTTTTTTTTTTTTTATACATATATAGCATGCCAAAGTTATTCATCCAATATGTCACCCAACAGAATTCAAGACATTGAAAACAAACATAATTGGTCTCAAAATTCATACCTCACAGACATGTGCTAGTGTGCTCAAGATAGATTTAAATTGAAACAAGAAGCATCTCATGTTACCAAAAGTAAGTAATAAGACTCAAAATCCCTAAGTCATATGATCATGTGTTCACAACTTTAAGCCTAGCAATGAATTTCAAACCAAAATCAAAGCTCAACCATATGCTTAAGAATGACATAACAACAAAAATGGACTGTGTTTTGTTTTTCCATACCCCCAAACTTGAATCATACATTGTCCCCAATGTATGTATAGAACTAAAGAATAAGATCAAGAGTACAGAAATACCTGAATGAGCATATGTGGGCATATCATACCCCCAAACTTGTATGCAAAAACACATGTCCTGAAAAACAAAGTGATACTCCAACCAAATACCAATCAAGTGCACACATTGTTGTAAAAAGATAAACAAAGAATGAAGCAACAATGGATAAAATAAACCTGGATGGAGATCATATGCCCTAGTGGAATGAGGAGTCGAGCGCACAGGGCCTGCACTCGATCTTATGAAACTGACTCATCTAGTCAAAATATATGGAATCCGCCAAGTCAACGGAATCCACATCCTTGATTCGCACAGTATTCTCGAACCCTTAAGTTTAAATTTGAAGCACCAATCTTTTCTTCTCTTGGACCAAAGAGAATAAATTTTACCCACAAATGGGTAATTCCAAACGTCAGCATATCGAGGTAGATCCTTCTGAGTATTTCCAAACAATTTCTCATCCGAAAAGGAATCATGAATTGGAATAAAATGGGGAGAATACTTGGGGAGTTTTTCTACCTCGATGGTCTCTTTTTCCTCGTCTAACTGCCCTAACAGACTACCCACCTGGCCTCTTGGTAAGTCATAAGAAATAATGACCGGGATAGTGTCATCTGTCCCTAAAAATGAAGATTTCAGATTACCTTGAATAGGGGCTCGAGGCTCATATGGCATCTCAGGAATAGGAGGTGATGGTGAAGAAGCCTCAGTGCTCGCTTCCTTGCTTTTTTCCTGATGTAGATCCTGTGGGACCTCAATTTGCTCCTCCTTTGGCTCCTCCTTCCTTTCTTCCACGTGGTTTCCGACCACCTCTCCACTCCTCAATGTGGTGATAGCTTGCTCATGACACAAAGTACTCTCTTCCTCCATGTAGTTTTCATCAGGAATGGCCACCGGGTGACTTTGAAGCTCTTCTTCTTCCATCCTATTGAGGTGGTTGATGATTTGTTCAACATGAGCTTCCATCCTGGCGTCTATCTCGGCGAAGAATTGAGGAGTATAAAGTTCCTGTTGAGATTTCACCGTCTGCTTTATCTCACCCGTTAGCTCACTTATCATTTTTAGTATCCGAGCCTCAAAATTAGAATCTGAGGGAGGTGGTGCGGCCTGGTATTGTTGTTGTGAAGGCCAGTAGATGGGAGATGGCTCTTCTTGATATTCTTGAAAGTCAGAACCCATCGGAGGAGGTGGTTCGGTTTGGTATATCTGTTGTGGACTTGCTTGATATGGAGGAGAATAGGATTGACCATTGAATTGAGGATATGCCTGATGGTACAGTTCATGACGTTGTGGAGCATAATTCCCAGGAGCTTGAGTTTGCCACGAAAGATTAGACTGGTTGCTCCATGCCGGGTTGTAGGGATCAGAATAAAGGTCATTCCCCGGTCTAGAGAATGGTCTGTTCATATGCTCATAAGAATACTTAGAAAATTGTCTTGCTGTAGGACAATCTCTAACATGATGATAAGGACAATAGCAGTATGAACATGGTCCATAGGGTGTTGGAATGCCTCCCCACATGAACTAACTAATATAATTAACATAAAATAACAACAGAAAAATAAAAATAAGTAAAAATAAAAACTCACAAACGGCCCTTAGGTGCACTTAGGGACCTGTTTGCATTTTCTAAAATAAAATCAACACAAAACAGAATTTTTAATTAGCAACTTAAAACAGAAAAATAAATCATTAAGCTAAAATTAATCTCTAAATTTAGATAATGAAACCGTTAAGCAGTCCCCGGCAACGGCGCCAAAAATTGATGTGGTATTTTTGTGACAAAAAATATCAATTATAAAAATAACCACTCGCAATAGAAATCTTTGTAGGATACGGCTATAGAGAGGGTGTCGAACCTCAAGGACTGCAGGGGTTTTATTATCAAAATTTGAAAGATTAAAATTAACTTAATTAAAAAGATGTTTGATTTGATTTTCTTTAAAACTAAAGTGCATGAAAATAAAAGAGATATAAAATAAGAGAGAGAATGTAGGGTATTGACTTCACCTCTATCCGCACAACAATGGCTAATCATAATTAATCCCAGAAATTCATTCTATACATGTTATAAATAAACAAGAAACTACCTTATTAAAGAATAATCATAATCTATCTTCGGTTGGCACGGATCGTCCACCTAACCACTAAGATGCGGTACGACCCGTCTTCCCTAGGTATAAATTATCAAATTCTATAACAGGATACATATAATCAATGAATAAGTATAACCCATCTTCGGTTGGCACAGACTGTCTACCTAAATTACACTAAACTAGGGTGTAGTACAATCCGTCTTCCCTAGGCATGGCCTATCAAATCCTATTGATCATATGTCAATTAAACCCATTGTATAACCATCATCCTCATAATCACAGAAAACAAGAATGATTTGAGATCAATAAAAGTAAAATACTTTCTAAGACAAGAGAAGAATTTCACAAATATTGATATTGGAATTTAAGAACAATTGCATTTAATAATTAAGAACATAAATCAATTGTAGCAATCCTCATAATTATACAATCAACATGCATAAATTGAAAATCTAGAAATTAAATACAATCAAACCATTGTGCTTGGATAGGGTTACATCAACACCCCACGAAGGGGTTTAGCCGCTCATGATCTTCTAAGCTCCACAGACTATTTTACTGAATTTTGCTCTAGAAGCGGTGTGTCCTTTCTCAATTCTTAGAGGCCTATTTATAGGGCTTAGGAGAGTCCTAGAAGCCCTAGGAATCCTATAAATTTCGGAGATTTAAGTCCAAGTCCAATTATGATAAAGAAAACCTAAGTCCAAATCGGAATAGGATTCGCCCAGAATTGCGTTCCTATCTTGCGGGGCAATTTTGGCAATGCGGCGCTCCGAATTAGGAAAATGCTATTTCACAATGATTTGTATAAATTTGAGTTAGGTTTCCAGTGCCGCTTGAATCACCTCAATCGGATATTTGATCTGAAAGTTATGGCCAAAATACCGAGACATATGCAGAATCCAAAATTGAATCCAATCCGATTTTGACTCCAATTTGAGAAATTCCGAATTAATCCTTTTCTTTATTTAATTTAAACTTAACCATGATTGGTTAAGTTTAACCATATCTTCTAGGTCTTCTCAAAGTGTGCTTTTAAGCCCAAAATCAATGGAATTAATTGCATCTTGATTTATATCCTGAAAACACAAAAACAAAACAAAATCAAACAAATAACAATGCTAAGGAATTAACATATGTAAATTAAGGGGCTTGAATGTGCAACATTCGACGCTTATCACACCCCCAAACTTACATATTGCTAGTCCCTTAGCAATACAAAACAGAAAATAAACTGAAAAACAAAAAGATAAGTCCATCTTTCGTGGGATGTACGATTGCATTTAGCATATGCAACAAGTCTTTTAAACCCCTAGGCATTCCCTAGAGGACGAGTGAAGTCTCGTGAGGGTTTTCCAGGAATGATACCCACAAACATTATCATCATTATGTCATTCAAAAGGATAAAGCATCACAAAAATAATGGTTCTCATTCATTAACAAGCTTAAAATTATAAACTTCATCTTCAAAATTCCAAGGAATTTACAAGTCAAATCACTTACAAAATGGCAGATTGAGATACATAAATTTCAATTAGTGCAAAGTGAACTAACACATAATCATGAGGCTTCAAAATAATTCCAGTATGAATGAATCAACATCTCAGAATTTATTGGACTTCATATCAAATGAAACAACCAAGGCATACATTTTTTTTTTTTTTGTCTTTTTTTTTGTTGTAGGCTTTGCAATGCTTAGCTCCCTTAAGCTTTCTAGTTGACCCATGTATCGAGTGTTAGGCCAATGTCTCCCAAACCAAATGGCTTTAGGGCACTAGGTGTAAAGACACCCTAAGGACTTACTAACTCGAGTCAAAAAGGCTACGAAGCTAAGCTAGCCATTTTATTAATCAACCCAAAAAAATTTCACTTTTTGACGCGAACACTCACTGCTTAATGAGGCAAGAGGTCCGGTTACTCAGTGAAAAATTCAAACTTGAATTTTTATTTTTATTTTTTATTTTTTTCTTTTATTTTATACATATATATCATGCCAAAGTTATTCATCCAATATGCCACCCAACATAATTCAAGACATTGAAAACAAACATAATTGGTCTCAAAATTCATACCTCACAGACATGTGCTAGTGTGCTCAAGATAGATTTAAATTGAAACAAGAAGCATCTCATGTTGCCAAAAGTAAGTAACAAGACTTAAAATCCCTAAGTCATATGATCATGTGTTCATAACTTTAAGCCTATCAATGAAATTTAAACCAAAATCAAAGCTCAACCATATGCTTAAGAATGACATAACAACAAAAATGGACCGTGTTTTGTTTTTCCATACCCCCAAACTTGAATCATACATTGTCCCCAATGTATGTATAGAACTAAAGAATAAGATCAAGAGTACAGAAATACCTGAATGAGCAGATGTGGGCATATCATACCCCCAAACTTGTATGCAAAAACACATGTCCTGAAAAACAAAGTGATACTCCAACCAAATACCAATCAAGTGCACACATTGTTGTAAAAAGATAAACAAAGAATGAAGCAACAATGGATAAAATAAACCTGGATGGAGATCATATGCCCTGGTGGAGTGGAGGGTCAAGCGCACAGGGCCTGCACTTGATCCTAGGAGGTATTTCTCAATGTAAGTCCGAGTCCCGAAGGATCTTACCTCGATCCTTCAGAAGTCCAATCAAGCTCTTCCATCCCTTCTTCTTTATGATCATGTAGCACTCCACAAGGAAGAGGATTCTTCTTAACATCCCGAAACTGCCTCTCCCAGCGGATAGGTCTTGATGCTCCCCATGACAATGTTCAGGGTCTTTGTCCTGAACTGGTTTCATGATCAACCTCTTGTCTCTATGGGAGTTCTCAAAAACTGGGGTAGCCAAGGAATTTGCTAAAAATTTTCCACCCCAATGAAATCAACTTCAGCAACTTTTGAATGAAATATGTTCCCTGTGGGGTTGTCATCAGGTGATGGAGTACTTGAAGTGAAAGGCATTGGCTCCGGTGGGTTGCTCCATGATGGGGCTCTAGATGGAGGATCAGGAAGTGGGTCTTCAACAGTTTCTCCAATGTCATCCAAGAGGTAACATGCATTCTGATCAGGCGCATTCTGGAAGGCATTGAAGATGTTCAATCTGATCTTCATATTTCCAAAGGAGATCTTCATTACTCCGGTTCGGCAATTTATGCATGCATTGGCTGTGGCAAGGAAAGGTCGCCCAAGGATGACAGGAATTTGCTTCTCTGGATTTGGGACCGGTTCTGTGTCCAGAACTATAAAGTCAACTGGATAGTAGAACTTGTCCACCTTGATAATGACATCCTCCACAATCCCGCGGGGTTTCTTGATCGAGCGGTCAGCCAATTGCAAGACAGTACTTGTCGGTTTCAATTCCCCTAGGCCCAGTTTCTGATATACCGAGTATGGAAGCAAATTAACACCAGCTCCTAAGTCGAGGAGAGCTCTCTCAATCTCGGTGTTTCCGATGACGCATGAAATTGTAGGCGCTCCAGGGTCTTTGAACTTTGGAGGAGTGTTATGCTGAATCAGAGAGCTTACTTGCTCGGTGAGAATGACCTTCTTGGGAATGTGCTTCTGATTCTTCCTCTTTTGAGTGCACAGGTCTTTGAGAAACTTTGCATAGGCTGGAATTTGCTTGATGGCCTCAAGGAGTGGGATGTTGATTTGAACCTGCTTGAAGGTTTCCATCATGTCTTGTATCTTCTCTCCTTGTTTCCCGAAGTGGGAAGGTGCCTTGAGACGTTCTGGGAAAGGGGCCTTAGGCTCATATGGTACCTCAGGAGTGGGGGTAGATGATGAAGATGCCTCGATGCTTACTTGTTTACCTTTGTCCTGATGCAGATTCTGTGGGGCCTCGATTTGCTCATCCTTCTTTTTTTCCACATGATTGTCAACCAGTCTTCCGCTTCGCAATGTGGTGACGGCTTGAACTTGCTCCAGCTGAGATGTGCTTCCTTCTACCACGTATAGTCCCCTAGGGTTGGTCACTGGCTGACTTGGAAGCTTTCCTTCTTCCCTCCTGTTGAGGGTATTGGCAAGTTGTCCAACTTGAGCTTCTAGTTTGGCAATGGAGTGGGTATGTGAGTTTACTCTTTCCTCTTGAGATTTGATTGACTGCTTTATCTCGTTGGTTAGCTCATTCACTGCTTTTAGAATCCGATCCTCAAAATTAGACTCTGATGGAGACTGGTAGTGCTGCTGTGGAGGCTGGTAAGTGGATTGAGGTTGGTAAGGTTGCCTGTTGGATTGAGCTTGATTGTATGGCCCTGGGGCTGAGTTGCCCGAATTTGAGTTCTTCCATGAGAAATTGGGATGATTTCTCCACCCGGGGTTGTAGGAATTGGAATACGGATCATTACCTGGTTTGGAGAAAGCTGCATTAACCTGCTCATTAGCAACATCAATATAATTTCCAACAAGAGGGCAATTATTTTCATGATGCATAGGACTTGAACAAAATGAGCAAGATTTATGTGGTGTGTGCCTGTGAGCAGTATTAGGAGTAAAACCAGCAGTCATCAAAACTTGATCTAGCTTCTTGGTGATAGCCTCAACTACTTGGTTGGCTATGTTTGGGGAATGGCCTGCTTCATACAAACTCTCCGTCTTGGGTGCTTTAGGTGCTGGTGCCCTTCGTCTGGCGGAAACCTGCTGAAGAGAATTGTTACTTAAGTTTTCAAACATAGACCATGCTTCATTTTCACTTTTCAACATGAATGTCCCCCCACATGATGCATCTACCATTTTTCTATTGGACTCGGTCAGGCCATCATAAAAACACTGCACTAGCTGCCATTTTGGGACAGCGTGGTGTGGACATGATCTAAGCAGGCTCTGTAGTCTATCCCAAGTCTCATGGAAATCCTCTCCCTCATACTGGGAGAAGGTAGTGATGGCTCTCCTAGTATCATTGGTCATTCCTATGGGAAAATACTTCTTAAGAAACTCTTGCTGTAATTGAGCCCAAGAAGTAATAGAGTTAGGTGTTAAGGAGTGAAACCAATGTTTGGCTTTTTCCTTGAGGGAGAAAGGAAAAAGACGCATCCTTAGGGCATCCTCAGTGAATCCATTCATTTTAGTAGTATCACAAATTGCTTCAAAGTCACTGAGGAAGTCATAAGGATTTTCAGTGTTAAGCCCTAAGAAAGAAGGTAAACTCCGTATGGTGCTGGGCTTAATTTCATAATGGGTTGCCGTAATTTCTGGCAACCGAAGACATGTGGGAGTAGTGTAAGTGGTTGGCAGGTAGTGATCCTGCAAAGCTACGTGATTACCGTCTCCCATGGTCTCAGTGGAACGTTCTTCTAGCAAATTAGGGGTCCCTTGGGATCTAATTTGTCTAAGAGTGCGTTCAATTTCAAGGTCGCAATAAATTAATGGAAAAGATAAAGAACGACGACCTAGCATAAACTAAACAGAAATTAAAAAAAAAAAAAAAAAAACAGGAAAAAAATTAAGCTAAAGCAGAAACAAATAAGCTCACAAACGGCCTTAGAGCACTTTAGGGTTCTGGCTGTAGGATGCCGTAAGTGCGCTCGATCGCACGGCAGGGTGCACTCGATCGCAGTTACAGAGAAGGCAGCTTACGGACCTGTTTGCAGTTTCTAAAAAAAAAATCAACACAAAACAAAATTAAAAAAAAAAAAAATTAGCAACTTAAAACAGGGAAATAAACTATTAAGCTAAAATTAATTTCTAAAATTTGACAATAAACCGTTAAGTAGTCCCCGGCAACGGCGCCAAAAATTGATGTGGTATTTTTGTGACCAAAAATATCAATTATAAAAATAACCACTCGCAATAGGACGAATCTTTGTAGGATACGGCTATAGAGAGGGTGTCGAACCTCAAGGACTGCAGGGGTTTTATTATCAAAATTCAAAAGATCAAAATTAACTTAATTAAAAAGAGAATTGATTTGATTTTCTTTAAAAACTAAAGTGCATGAAAATAAAAGAGATTTAAAAATAAGAGAGAGAGTGTAGGGTATTGACTTCACCTCTATCCGCACAACAATGGTTAATCATAATTAATCCCAGAAATTCATTCTATGCATGTTATAAATAAACAAGAAACTACCTTATTAAAGAATAAGCATAATCTATCTTCGGTTGGCACGGATCGTCCACCTAACCACTAAGATGCGGTACGACCCGTCTTTCCTAGGTATAAATTATCAAATTCTTTAATAGGATACATACAATCAATGAATAAGTGTAACCCATCTTCGGTTGGCACGGACTGTCTACCTAAATTACACTAAACTAGGGTGTAGTACAATCCGTCTTCCCTAGGCATGGCCTATCAAATCCTATTGATCATATGTCAATTAAACCCATTGTATAACCATCATCCTCATAATCACAGAAAACAAGAATGATTTGATTTCAATAAAAGTAAAATACTTTCTAAGACAAGAGAAGAATTTCACAAATATTGATATTGAAATTGAAGAACAATTGCATTTAATATGAAGAACATAAATCAATTGTAGCAATCCTCATAGTTATACAATCAACATGCATAAATTGAAAATCTAGAAATTAAATACAATCAAACCATTGTGCTTGGATAGGGTTACATCAATACCCCACGAAGGGGTTTAGCCGCTCATGATCTCCTAAGCTCCAAAGACAATTTACTGAATTTTGCTCTAAGAGGCGGTGTGTTTTTTCTCAATGCTTAGAGGCCTATTTATAAGGCTTAGGAGAGTCCTAGAAGCCCTAGGAATCCTATAAATTTTGGAGATTTAAGTCCAAGTCCAATTATGATAAAGAAAACCTAAGTCCAAATCGGAATAGGATTCGCCCAGAATTGCGTTCCTATCTTGCGGGGCAATTTTGGCAATGCGCGGCTCCGAATTAGGAAAATGCTATTTCACAATGATTTGTATAAATTTGATTTAGCTTTCCAGTACCACTTGAATCGTCTCAATCGGATATTTGAGCTGAAAGTTATGGCCAAAATACCGAGACGTAGGCAGAATCCAAAATTGAATCCAATCCGATTTTGACTCCAATTTGAGAAATTCCGAATTAATCCTTTTCTTTATTTGATTTAAACTTAACCATGATTGGTTAAGTTTAACCATATCTTCTAGGTCTTCTCAAAGTGTGCTTTTAAGCCCAAAATCAATGGAATTAATTGCATCTTGATTTATATCCTGAAAACACAAAAACAAAACAAAATCAAACAAATAACAATGCTAAGGAATTAACATATGTAAATTAAGGGGCTTGAATGTGCAACATTCGACGCTGATCAAACACTACAATAAATCTTGTGATAAGTGGGATTTATGATTCTTACAAGGAGATATACATTCCGTACTACTGTGGTTTAAAATTTTTTAGTAGGATGTATATTAAATTCAAGGGATGAGAAATTCATAGTGATGATATATTGAGGACTGTGAAGAGAATGCTAAGATTGGCTAAGATTAAAATTATTAGAATTATATCAATAATGGTCATAGGAGTGACCGGATGATTATTTGATCATCATGAGTATTGAGGTACACAGACCCTGATCTCTAGACTATGTACATTTGAGATTTTTGTGGTTGATGTTTGATGATTAATGAAAGGATTTGAGGTTTCGAATGAGACTAGGAATTTCTTGCAAAAAATTGGGTTTATGAATCTGCAAGATTCTATAATCTTCACTATAAGGGTAAGATGGATTTATGATGTATATGTTTGGTAAAGTTGGATAAGTAATTCATTTAGATATATGGAAGTTATAATTGTTGTATTTTGATATTAGACTTTAATTGAAGACGTATTATATTTTGAGATATCTTATTGAGTCTTAGGGATGTGATTTGTTCAAGGATTCAACATTGATATGATTTCCAAAGAATAGTATGGGTTGCTAATTTTTGGACTTGGTCGATCTTAAGATATAAGCGGCTATCCTTGATTTTTGATTATGGAGTAAAGGTACTAAAGTTAATTGATGGTTCGTCTTTAAACGGCGTTTTAAGGAATATATTACTTTGGGTAAAGTTGGATTCATTAGGATTGTAGGATTATTGTTATGGTGCGAATTAGTGGATTTAAGGATGATTTTCTCGAAGGAAATTACTTCATAATTTTATTGCAGTGCTTTGTTTGGAAGCTGTTTTTGCATAGGTATGATCCATGTTATGGTTTGAGGTAAATATTAAGAAAGATTACTATTGGTCAGCAACGGAAATTTCAATTTAAGTGACAAATCAGTAGATGTTTGAATCAATCATTTATCAAAGGTCACTTTAAGTTTTAGAGAAGAGAATGACCAAAGATAAATTCATATTATGATATGGAGACTGTCTTTCTTAAAGTTATAGGGAAAATTTGGCAAATGTGGATGAAGGTTTGATCATAACTTAGTGGTTTGATTAACACCCTAGCAATATGGTAGGAAGCTCATTATCGTATCTGTAAATCAAACTTCTTGGGTAATTCTGTGATAATTGAAATTGGAAGAGGTAATCTAGTGGTTGATCGACTTTTGATATTTCTATTATGGACAATTCTTTTGATTTATGGTTGAGGAATATATGGGGCTGAATGATTGAAGGTTGGGTTTTTGATTTTCTTGTATGGGATTATTGATATAAGCACTACAATTGCAAGATATAACTGTTAAATGCATCCTATTGAATTCAATTTCAGATTTATGAGGATGGGGAGTTGTTAACGATTGTACTTGGGTATAAGAGTAAGAAGATTTGATAAGATTAAATGGGTTATTGATTCTTGTTGAGCCTCATATGAAAGTATAGATACATGATGACATCTTAAACATTAGGTAATATATGTGTCAAAACTTTGAGGTTGAAGTTATATATGTATGACAATATTACTGTTCGAGGTACTTAGTAAAAAAGAGATTATTGATCAGCATATACAATGGAATTTTAGCTTAAGTGTTTAATGAAATTGAGTATGACTAAATACTTGAGATTTCACCGACTCTTTTGAGATCAATTCAAGTTTAGATGGTCATTAGAGAATACTTATGCTTGGTCAAAAGATTGTGATTGGATGACTGATGATAGTAAATGGGCATTGAAGGTTTAGAAGTATGGTGATAGTACCTTGGAAATATGGTCGGAGTTATTATTGGTATCAAAAAGTTTTCTGAATTCTTGTGATGAGGGATAAATTTTTAAACATCTAGAGTTTTTGGATCAAGAGAAATTATGGGATTATTATTATTGATGTAAAAAGTGTTGAAGTTTTTGACTAATGTGCTTAATTGAGGTATAGCAACATAGTCGATGGCTTTTGAGAATGTCAAGTTCCAAAATACTTAAATTTTGTGATCTAACTTATTGATAACGGAATAAGAATATTAATGAGATGAAGAGTTCCAATTGGACACGAGGTTCATTTACCAATATTGAGGTATAAGTATTATAAGAGCATTCATGTGTTGACGACACCCAAAGGATTATGGACACTTAAAGGAACACTTTTGTGCTAAGTTTAAGGTTTGGAATAGTGATTGATATACCCTTGAGTTATTGATGAGATTATTGATTTCGTTCTACTTTTGTATTTCTAGATAGTCTATGGAATGATTGGATTTTGTACAAATCATCCCGTGCATGATTAAGGAAATAAGGTATGTCAGTGATTTATGGACTGCATGTTGAAAGCCTTGTGGATTTTAGTGTGTGTACTTGTGGACTAGACTAAACATTGTAATTAGAATTGTTGTTTGATTTTAAGTTAAGAGATATTATGTTTACTTGCAAAATTAATAGTGAATTTTGGAAGGAAAGATGGTCACGTGGTATTTAGCCACCTTGAATTTTTGTGGAAAGGTTGCTTCATTTAGATCATTGATTTTGGTTTCATTATATGGTTCCTTACTGTTTACCACATCTAAGTCGTCAATTAGAGTTTGTTGTTTGTCATAATCAAGGTAGCTAATACTCTTGAGGGTGAGTGAGTTGCTTTCTGGGCTATAACAAACATTTTGTTATAATGATAAGTATGAGGTAATTTGGAATGAGGTTAACACTTTTGAATGACTCATGGCTGGTTGGATTTTAAAGGATAACTACCTTGTAATAGAAAGAACTTGAGAAGAACAATTAGTTGGGTCAAAGTACATGTTGAAAGTTATTAAGGCAGGTTGTTGTAAGAGTAAATCAGTGGAATTGATGATATAGAATTAAGGCGATATATGCATGTCTTTTTACGTATAGTGTTATTTGATTTTGGAATCAGTATCAAGTCTGAACATTCTTTTTGTATAGGAGTTATGCTTTACCCACAACACTTAACCTTGGTTAAATGGTGAATGTAGATGGTGGAATGTGCCAAACAAATACTAGGAATATCATGAAAGCTCAAGGCATTAATGCTGATAACATTGTACTTTAAGGAAGGAAATTCCAAGTAAGTTTTGCTAGTAGCAAATTCAGAGGACGGAATTTTTATAAGGGGGGAAGGATGTAATACCCCAAAATTTATACCTAGAATAAAGGTGATCTTAACATCAAGGATAAGGAGGATTTGCAATTTTATTAAGATTTATATGGAGTTAGGTAAATAGACTTAATGTGAAAGATGATAGAAAATTGCTAGTTAGAATTTTAGTGGGTTATTGAAAGAAAAGTCACATTGTTTCAGACGCCGAAAATTCTCTGAGTGACCTTAAATAAATCTGTTTTAAGACCTTATAGAATCATAAGAAAGTGCCAAAATAGGAATTTTAGTCAAACAGAGGCACAGGATTTCGAGGGACTTTTGAGGTACCAAAGGGTTATGGATTTCTATGATTTTTGGATATGTTGTGATTCTTTGAATGAGGAAAATTTCAAGCCAAATTTCGTGTCATTTAGAGTTAAATTGAAAAAGTTATGATTTTTCGAAATTTAATAGGTCAAGCTATCAAGTAGTTAAAGTAGCTGTGATTTGGGAATTAATTGGATGGGTTGATGAACCTAGTAGACCACGAGTTTTAGGTATGTGGTAGTCAAAAGGATTATATTTATTGAGGATATATATATATATTATATAAAAGAGGATCCATTAAAGTAGGATTTCCTTTTTAACCAATTAGAGGCCTTCTTGAAATCTAAGAGATACTTAATTGTTTACTTAAAAATTCCCTAATCACCTTAGCCCCCAAGAAATGAACTCAAACCAACGTGTCTTTGTTCATCCCTTTCCTTGACACTTGTATTTCATGCCAGCCCAATCAGCTATTTTGAAGCCATCTACTCTACACATGTCCTTCAGCATGGTTTCACAATTTCTCTCTCGATGCTTGTCTTGTGGTGATGAGTGCATGTGGCAAACATTTAAGGTGTCACTCCCACATAAGGTAGGTATTTAAGCATATCTTTTCCTCTCAAATGCTTACAACTCAAGTGAGCGTGAGATGAGGGAGAGAACCGGAAGAAAGAGAGAAGAGAAAAGAGAAGAAAAGAAAGGAAAGAGAGAAGAAAGAAAAGAAAGAAGAGAAAGAAAGAGGAGGAAGAAGAATATATATATATATATATATATATATATATATGAGAACTCCCTAAGGTAATATTTTCACATCTTTTATGGTATTTTTAGTATAAAGCTAAATTCCTAGAATTTAATTAGGGCTTTTAGTGTATGAACACTTGAATTGCTATTTGGAGGGGTTAATTATTTTTAGAGTGTTAATTGACCATAAATTATCATGGGATCCATGGAAGTTGGTGCTTATTGGGTTTAGGTGCTAATATGTCAAATAATTAGAGTAATTGTTGTATATGTTTCTAAGCTTTTGATATTGAGAGTTGCTAAATTAAATGGCTTAGGAAGAGAGCGATATTATGGCTAGATAGACTGCTTAAGCTGTTAATTGTAGTCGAATGATTTTAAAGTAAAAAGAATATTATAACCTTGGTGTTTTAGTGTAAAGCAATTGGTTAGATTAAGGCCTTAGTGGAGTTGATTATTAGAATTCTATGTGGGGCATATAAATCAAGCACGGTAGGGTTGATGTCACTATAATGTTTTTGGTTAAGGATATATGATGGTGGGATAGAGATTAGAGTTAAGATCCTTAGCAACTAAAGTGATGCATGATTGAGACTTGAAAACGAATTGATGACTAAGGCACTTTTTACCTCCGTTGTAGGAATTGTGAGTTGGATGCAGATTCAAAATAAGGGCATGCAATGCCAGGTAAGGGGACACAACATCAAAAACCCCAACAAATTTTATTATAAATCTTTGGAAAAATGTTGGGGATTTTATAAAGAATTCACTTACATGATTTTCAATTGCATTTCCTTTCATATTTTAATGCCAAGTTTTATTCAATCATATGTCGTTGTTTAAGAATTTTACGTGTTACAGTTACCATATTTTATGATTTATGCATGACTGCAATTATGAATGAAAAGAGCTCTCAAAGTTCATGGCATAACATACAGTTACCGATGAGGTTACAGATCATATGAAATGTTATATGTGCATTGATGGTTATAAATGTTTAACCCGAGACACGATTATAGTGACGATCGGTACCGCATAGGGTAGCATGGCAAGCACACCGAAGGACGGTTACGAGAAGGTGTGTGCTACGGGCCAGGTGGCCTTCACCTAGGGAAGTTCCCAACCTGTAGCCCTCCCTTGTGACGAGAGGATGAGCATATAGGTCCTTCGGGACAAGTCAACGTGCGCTGCTCATGGTAAATTTGTGGCGTCGGGTCAAAGGGTAAAACAATTATTTTGAAAGGAAAGTAAAAGGAAGTGCTTACTCATTTTGCAACTATCATGCTTATTTTGTTAATTATGTTATTCTGCATAAATTGTTATTGTGCATGACAGAGATTTTGACAAAAAAATCTGCATAGCATGTTTTATAGCATCTTGGGGTTGTGGCTACTTACTGAGTTGTTGAACTCACCCCTTCTCCCTATACATCTTTTTTCAGATTGCTCTATATATCTTAGTACTGAGGACATGGGTACCCGTGGGCCTCTTAGTTGCTAAAGATCCTATCAATGCTTTATGGACTAGCAGGAGCAGTAGCAGTAGAAGTGTTTGGTACTCCATTCTATAGACTAGACGGCTTTGGATAAGCATAGACGGTGTAACTTTATTGCTTATGAGATTATTGAATACTAGTACTTTATGTGTTTGTGATTTTATAATGAGAAATTATAGTTCTCTGGTGAAGTTATGTTTCTGTGGTGATCTTATATTAGGAGAATTATTTTTATTTTTAAAAAGAATACGTTCCAATTGCTCCTAATCGCTCTACCTCTAGAACTTGGGGCGTTACATTCCCTCTGTCATCTGTTGTGCAAATATCCACCTAAATTAATAGGCAAATAAATGTACGTTTAACTCGTAAGTGCACAAGATCAAAATAGTAGTATAGGGTGCAAGTACGAGATCATTCCCCATGAGGATTGCCGTAAATTTTGCTTAAAATAAATTATGTAATTAAAACAAAACAAAGATTGATTTTTGACTTAATAAAGATAAAGGTAGGACTTTGATGTCCACCACTAATCATGCTTAAATAATATAACAATATGCCAATGCTTTAATCATATTATGAATACCTAATGTTTGCCAACCGAAGGGTATGGGTGTCTACTCCTTAAGCTATTGATTTCCCTAAGCATTGAATTAGGTATGCGTGTTTACTCTAATTCCTTTATTTCTTAAAGGATTTAGCATGAGTGTCTACTAAGTTGTTCTTTAAGAAAGCATAAACCTGTGGAAATCAACAAACACATGGAACCTAGGGCATGGGTGTCTACTCCCGGATTTCCGTGTTGATTAACCCAAGAACCCGTGAGGAATTCTTTTGTTACTCTATTAAGCCCAGGACTCGATCATCGAAATTGATTTAAATAACTAATCCATACCACATGCATATGTTGATCAGGTCCACACATATGAGGAATTCAATAAAACAAGAATTTATCAAGTTAAGCATCACCGTATGATTATCACAAAGGCGCCAATATTGAAATATTAAATAAACATAGTTAGAGCTTTAATCTAGCCCTACTAAGGAGTTTAGTTACACATGAGTTTGATGTTAAACATCTTCATAAAATAAAATAGAAGGAAAAGAATAAACCCGAAACTTGAGCTTGAAGAGCCTCCCATTCTTCTCATTAAAATTGTGTGTCTATTCTATAAGCTTAAGGTCTATTTATAGGCCTTAGGAACACTCCAGAAACCCTAAAAATTGTAGTTTTTGCGTTCTAGTTCACCTAGGGTTTTGAAAACCCAAGTTGGGGTGAAAAAGGGCACTTCTTGGAATAGGCAGCTGCAGCCTTGCTCTTCAGGCACAGGTATGCTCGATCGCGGCCGATGTGCACTCGATCGCAGGTCTGCGATCGAGCCTCCTTCTACTTCGCACGAGCGCAAGTCTGCGCTTGTTCTTTGACATTCTCTGGTAGTGCGCTCGAGCGCAGGTCCACTGTGATTGATCGCACTACTAGAACCTCTAGCTTTTCCCAAATTTGCTCTTTAAGCCCGATACTTCCAGAAATACTTCATTTTCTTCCAAAAACCTAGAAAAGAAAGAAAGTACAAAAAGGAAATAAAATTGCACAAACTAACACAACTAAGGAAGTAACAAATATAAATCGAGGAGCTAAAATACATATATTTTAGTGCTTATCATCATCACGTGTCATACTTCCTCTTTTTCTGCACATGCTCGTCTTTTGAGGAATATTTTAAAGAATCTTATCCATTTTTCATGATTACCCCCACATGTCGCCTTTCCTGTAGTTCACCTTTTGTGCTTCTCGATTATACAAGGTGTATTGATGAGTGCCAAATATTGCATATTTGGGCCCCTTAATTTGCATTTGTTAAGCCTTTAGCTTTATTATGTTTTGATGTTTGTGTTAGTTTTGGTGTCTTAGTGTTTTGCTGGTTGTTGAGAGAAAATTGCGGTCTTAATGTGAAAGTTGCAAAGAAGCGGGAAAAAATGAAATTCTAGAAGTTGGGATCGAGCGCACAACACCACGCTTGAGCGCATCTGTGCTCAAGCCCAGGAAAGGCACGCTCGAGCACACTCTCGCATACACCCAAGCAAGCAGCGCCCATGCGCTGCGCCGCAGAAGAGCTGAAGCATGCCCGAGTGTGATTGAGCGCACCTAGTGTGTGCTTGAGCGCATTCGTCCAACCTAGCAGTGCTAAAACCCTAAATTAAACATTATAATTAGCATTCTTTTCTTTGTAAACGCACCAAGGGGGCGCCGTTCAGTCGATATTTTTGATTCTCTTTGCATTTGTAGGGCTGAATTTATTTTCCTTTGTAGGTTGGTTAATTTTAATGTTTTCAATTCATTTTATTATGATGTTTATAGTCATGAGAGGCTAAAACCTTCAACTAAGGTTGACTATGAAGCCTCGCCATTGATTAGCAATTACATTCTCGTTGTTTTGTTCGTACAATTTCGACGCTTAATAAAATTGTTACTTTATTTCAATTCAGTTATTTGATTAAACTCTTTTAATTGAATGTTGTGATCATAATTTGTGTAAACATTGGATATTCGATATGTTTCATCCGATGGATACATTGTATCATTCGATTGAAATTGGATATCCATTCTGATTCGTAAATCAAACGGAGACATTGGATAATTTGACTTCAATTGGGTATTCGTTGTGATTTGTACATAGATGGATTCATTGAATGTTTCAATATGTATTTTTTTTGAAACATAGAACAATGCATAGGGCTTTATCATTTGTCGGTTGTATGAGCAAAATATAAGAATGTGTGCTTTGATTTGGTGAGGTAAAGTATCCATCCAACAAGTCACCCAGCTTCACCCAAGACATTGAAAACATACACAATCAGATTCACATGTCATACATCACAAATTATGTGTTAATGTGCTTGTGGCATTTTAAAATTAAAACAAGTAAATTCTTAAATGCCAAAAGTGAGTAACAAGACTTTAGAAATTCTAATCATCAGATCATGTGTTCATCATTTTAAGCTTAGCAATGAAATTCAAATCACAGTTTCTAGATCAACCAAAATCTAAAGAATAACATGAACATGCATTTTTTAAAATTTTCAAAATTTTGGACAAGACAAAGTGTGTGTGTGTCTCCCATACCCCCAAACTTGAATTACACATTGCCCTCATTGTGTCGAGATAATGGAAAGATCGTACCCGGGAGATGAGAAAACTGGTTGGAATAGGTATGGCTCATAGCATACCCCCAAACTTGAATGCAAGATACTTTGTCCCTAAAACAAATAAATGATACTCGAACCAAATACCAGTCAAGTGCAACACATTGTTGTAAACATATAATCAAGGAATGAAAATGGACAACAATGGAAAAGCTATAACCTAGAAGGAGATCATGTGCCCTAGCTTAATGGAGGCTTTGAGTGCATAGGGCCTACGCTCGAACCTTTGAAGCTAACTCTTTTAGTCAAAATATATGGGATCCGCCAAGCCAACGGAATCCTCATCCTTGATGTGCTCATTTCTTTCTGACCCTTAGGTTTAAATTTGAAGCACCAATCTTTTCTTCTCTTAGACCAAGAGAATAAATTTTTCCTTCAGATAGGTAATTCCAACTATCCTCAGATCGGGGTAGATCACTCAGAGTCTTCTCAAACAGTTGCTCGTCTAATAGCCCTAACAGTCTACTCTCCTAGCCTCTTGGTGTCTCTGGAATAGGAGTTGATGTTGAAGAAGCCTCAGTTCTTACTTCCTTGCCTTCTTCCCAATGTAGATCTTGTGGAACCTCATTTTTCTCCTTCCTTTCTTCCAGTTGATTTTCAACCACTTCTTCACTCCTCAATGTGGTGATAGCTTGCTCATAATAGTAAGTGCACTCCTCCTCCATGTAGTGTCCCTTAGGATTGGCCACCAACTGACTCTTAAGCTCTTCTTTTTCTTCTCTATTGGGGATATCATCTATCTTGGAGATAGATTGCAACATTTGTTTACCTTCCTCCACTTGGCTTTTAAATTTGCTAAGAAGAGCTGAAAAGTCATAACTCTATAGAGGAGTTGGCTCCTCTTCTTGGTATTGTTGAGGCCAATAGATGGGAGATGGCTCCTCTTCGTGAGCTTCTATCTTGGCAATGGATTGCAGCAGTTGATTATTGGCCTTACTGTTGTTGAGAAAAGCTGACAGCGTTTCTTATAAGTTAGAACTCTTCGGAGGAGGTGGCTCTTCTCGACTTCTTGGTATTGTTGAGGCCAATTGATGGGATATGGCTCATCTTCGTGAGCTTTTGTCTTGGTAATGGATTGCAGTAGTTGATTATTGGCTGTTGCCAAGGAAAGCTGACAATGTTTCTTCTAAGTTAGAACTCTTTAGAGGAGGCGACTCTTCTTGTTATTGTTGAGGCCAATTGATGAGATATGGCTCCTCTTCGTGAGCTTCTGTCTTGGCAATGGATTGCATTAGTTTATAGGAATCAGAAAAGCAGTCATTCCTTAGTCTAGAGAATGGTGTGTTCATATGCCCATAAGAATTGTTAGAAAATTGTCTTGTTGAAGGACAATCTCTAACATGGTGATAGGGGTTATGGCAATAAGAACATGGTCAATGGGGTGTTGGTATGCCTCCCCACATGAAAACAAAAACAAAAAGGAAATTAAAAAATAAAACAAAAATAAAAACAAAAATAAAAGGAAAAACTTACAACCGGCCTGAAGTTGCAGCTTTGGAGTGCTACTATCAGGATGTGCGATCAATCGCACGGGCTTCTGCGCTTGATTGTACTAGTGCACTCGAGCTCCTGGAATGGGTGCTCGAGTGCACCTCCGTAACCCAAAATCGGTCTTGAAAAAAAAAAAAAAACAGAATTTAAATGGATAAAAATAAACTAACTTTAAGGAAAAAAATTCTAAAGAAAATTTAATACAATCCCCGGCAATGGCGCCAAAAACTTGTTATGCCAGATACTTACCTAAATTAATAGGCAAATAATCAATACGTTTTACTCACAAGTGCACAAGATCAATATGATAGTATAGCAAGCAAATATGAGATCATTCCCACGAGGATTGTGAAATTAAGCTTAGAATGTAATTTCCTAATTAATTAACAAAATTAAACCAATTGTCACTGATTGATTTGAAACAATAAAATAAAAAGGTAATAAAAGATAAAAAGAACTCAAGGGCTAGAGTTTTGACATCCACCGCTAATCCGACTCAATTAAGATAAACAATATGCCAATGCTAACAATTATATCGATATACTTAATGCATGCTGATAAGTGCCAAATATTGCATATTTGAACCCCTTTATTTACATTAGTTAATCATTTAGTTGTGTCGTTATTTAATGTTTTGTGTTAGTTTTGTGTTTTTAGTATTTTGCAGGTCGTTGAAGAAAAACTACAGCTTTAAAGGGAAAAATGCGAAGTTTGGAAGAAAGCATACTTTGAGAAGACCTAGATGATGTGGTTAAGTCTAACCAAATCCAAGAAAAGGTTAAATCAGATTAAAGTTCAGATTGGATAAGATTTCGGATCGGATTCAAATTCAGATTCTGCACACGTCTTAGTATTTTGACCATAACTCTCCGGTCAAATATCGGATTGAAGTGATTCAAACGGCATTTGAAAGCTAGCTCAAAATACTACAATTTTTTGTGAAATAGGATTTTCGTAATTCGGACGGTTTCTATGTCAAAATCGCTCCGCAATTAAGAGACACAAATTTGGACGAATCCTATTCCGATTTCAGACTTCTATTTTGACTGGGAGACAGACCTCCGAATTATCTAGGTTTACTTGGGCTTCTAGGACTTCCCTAAGCCTATAAATAGACTTCTTTGCATTCAAGAAAAGATACACAATCTTAGAGAGCAAAATTCTACAGTTTTTATCTTTTTAGTTTAGGTTTTCTTTAGTTTAGGTTTTATTTTTATGTGGAACTAAATTCCCAACTAAGGTTGGGGATGAAGCCTCACCGATGAAGAACAACATCACTTTTATGTAAGTTTTTATTATTCTGATTTTATTGGGTTTTTTTATTTCAATTGTTTTACTTTTAATCAATTGTATGTATTGATTCTTGGATATCTCTTGTGATTCAATGATACATGTGATGATTTGAGATAATGTCATATGATTGATTGCTTGGCTTTTAACTCATAAAAATTGGATATCCCTTGTGATTTGTTCTACGGATACATCTTGTGTTTCAATTGAATTTGGATTCCTTTTGTGATTTGGTCAATGAATGGATACATGGGATGATTTTGATTAATTATTTGAAGCATAGTAAAACATATCTATGATTTAATTTGTGAGAACTTCAGATTAATATTGATGAACATAAAGTATGTTGTTATGATTTGGTGAGTGTGAATTCTCAAACCTTAGTACCTTTATCCTTAGATTTACTTATTTTATTTAGTTTATATTTATCCTTTAATTTTCAAAACTCAAAAATCAAAACCCTTTTGGAACTAGATTAGGATTTAATTAGTTTAGATATAAATTGCTATTTCAAAAATACAATTCTCTGTGGGATCGACCTCGCACTTGCAATCCATTAAACTACAATTGATTCGTGCACTTGCGAGTTAAATAAATTTGCACAACAAGTTTTTGGCGCCGTTGCCGGGGAATTGTTCAATTTTTGAAACCAATTTATTTCTAAATTAGTTTTATTCTTCTACTAGTTATAATTAGGATTTTATTTTTCTGCAATTTGTTTTGTTTTATTCGTGTTACTAATAAAAAAAAAAAAAAAAAAGATTTTTCTTGTTGTTTTTTGTTTTGTTTGGCTTGTTTTACAGTTCTGCCGCAGCACCTTCCGCACATCGGCGCGATCGAGCGCACTCGCAGCAACTGCAGTAGTTCCGTAGATTTTTGCCAAAAATTAATTTTTGGTCCTTTTTGTGAGTTTTTAAATTTAAATTTTATTTTATTTTATTTTTTGTTAGTTAGTCGTTTTTTTTTGTTTTAGTTTATTTTATAAAATAAAAATAAAAAATAAAAATGGTTAATGTTTTATGTGAGATATTGGCATGCTAAAAAGTGAGGGGGAAGCATGAATTTTCATTTTAATGATTTTAATGCCTCTCCTAGTTATAGGACACCAGCTCCTACCAACTACCCTCAAAATTTTTACCTACATAAACCATGTTCATATTGTTTCAATCCTTATCACGAGGAAAACAATTGTCCAGATCTACGAGCTCAGCTCGATGATTTATGGGACAAATTAGATCAAATCAGAGCAGCTAGATCTAACTTTTCATATGAACAAATGAACACCAGTTTCTCTAACCCGGGGTTTGATTCAAATTTCAATTGTTATAATCCGGACTGGAGCAACCAATATGATTTCTCAGGATCAGCTCAGGCTACAGGAAATTATGCTCACCAATTTGATGAATTGCATCATTCAGAATATCCACAGTTCGATCATCAAGCTCAACCTCCTATTTATCAGTCTACCACTCAACAGCCTGCACCACAGTCATCACTGGAAGACATGATGAAAGCATTCATGCAATCAATGAATGGATATATGGGATGATTTTGATTAATTATTTGAAGCATAGTAAAACATATCTATGATTTAATTTGTGAGAACTTCGGATTAATATTGATGAACATAAAGTATGTTGTTATGATTTGGTGAGTGTGAATTCCCAAACCTTAGTACCTTTATCCTTAGATTTACTTATTTTATTTAGTTTATGTTTATCCTTTAATTTTCAAAACTCAAAAAAATCAAAACCCTTTTGGAACTAGATTAGGATTTAATTAGTTTAGATATAAATTGCTCTTTCAAAAATACAATTCTCTGTGGGATCGACCTCGCACTTGCAATCCATTAAACTACAATCGATTCGTGCACTTGCGAGTTAAATAAATTTGCACAACACATGCCAACCTAAGGGCATGGTATCTACTACTTAAACTATTAATTTCCCTAAGCAATGAATTAGGCATGGTATTTACTCTAATTATTTTCTCTCTCAAAGGATTTTATACTAAGTTGTTCTTTAAGAAAGCATAAATATATGGAAATAGACAAACATATGAAGCTTAGGGCAAGGTATCTACTCTCGGTTCTCCATGTTGATTAAGCCAAGAATCTGTGATGAGATTCTTTTGTCACTTTATTATGCCCAGAACTCGGTCATCCAAATTGACACAAATAACAAATCCAACACAGGCATATGAGGAATTCGATTAAAAAGGAATTAACCAAGTTAAATACTCAAATATAATCGCAGCAAAGGCGCCAATATTGAAATCCTAAAAAGACATGACTAGGTCTTCAATCGAGCCCTAACTAAAGTATTAGCTACACATATTTAAATAAAAGTGAAACTAAAAAGGGAAAGAGGAAACCGAAACGCTTCTTGATCGAGCCTCCGATTCTCCTCTCCAGAATTTTGTATTTTTTTCAATGTATAAAGGCCTATTTATAGGATTATGAGAACCCTATAAGTCCTAGAAATCCTAATAAAGCCATTGGTCAGTCTCCTAATCCAAAAAGGAGATTGAAAACCCAATATGGAGTGAAAAAGGTCTTCTGCCGCATTTGGGCGCTTGATCTCGAGTTGGTGCGAATTGAGGAAGGAATGACGTACGTCGAGGAGCTGGTGAGAATCATGGACAGGAAGGAGCAAGTGCTACGCAGCAAGATGATTCCCATCGTTAAGGTACTATGGTATAACCATGGTGTCGAAGAAGCATCATGGGAAGTGGAGTAGGACATGCAGAGTCGATATCCACATTTGTTTGAAACTTGATTGTGGTTATGGCACCAATACTAGTCGTTCCAGATTGCATGTGGAACTACTCATTTTGCGAGTTGATCGACTTGGGTGTCGAGATTGACGATGATTGGTATAGTGTGGGTAACATTGAATACGATGCCTTGCACGACTTGCAAGGTGATTTGCCAAAGCTATTCGAGGATGAAGTAGTGCCAGTAGACAGATGGGAAGAGATAGCCCAGGAACCTACTAAGGACGATGCAGATAACACTACAGACGAAAGGTAACATTCTACCCCATTTGATTGCTGTTCTTTTGTTATTTTGTCTTGAAATTTCGAGGACGAAATTTTTATAAGGAGGGGAGAATGTAGTGACCCAAATAATTAATTAGGCTTAGGACAACTTAACTAAGAGGTTAATTGGACTTTGGGTCACTAGGGACACCTAGAGAGGCATTTTTGAGATTTTTGGATTTTGGAGCTACAGTAGATGAATGCTCATGTGGGGACCATACACTAGTGCTCACCGAGCAACCGTACATGAGCACTGGTATGGGGACCAGGATGAGTGCTCGTTGGCTTTTTTTGGACCGCTAGTTTTTACCCGTGCGTGCCACCTGCAACTCTGACCCCTCTAAGCTGTAGTACACGAGCACTCGCCCTTGTAGTTTCTTTTCAGATATTTACCATGTTACGCTCAACCTCTCCCGATATAAATACCAGCCAACCCCCCTTCAATATTTTAGCTGTAGAAACCTTGGGGAAACCCTGTTGGATTGCTTTGTGAGTGTTGTGAGGTGGTGTGAGCATTTGGTGAGGAAGGAGGCGTTACTTGCGTGTGAAGGTAACTTTTACCCTTTTTATTGAGTTATTAGTTCATTTTTGCTTAATAGATTATTGTAGGCTTTGATTTGTTAGTCGTTCTTTCCATTAGAAGTAATCATGTTATTAGAAGGCTTAGTATTGGTAAGGTATTGCCAGGAAACCCTTTTGACCTTAGGATTAGTTGGCGGAAGGCTCTATTGTTACAAATATCTACCTAAATTAATAAGCAAATAATTGTATGTTTTACCACAAGTGCACGAGGTCAACATAGTAGTATATGATGCAAGTTCGGGGTCATTCCCACGAGAATTGTTGATTTTGTTTTAGAATTGATAAAAATATCAAATTGTCACTAAATTGATATTGAAAAAAAGAAATAAAAAGATAAAAAGATAAATGAAAAGGTAAAGGCAGGGCTTTGATATCCACCACTAATCATATTTAGATAATATAACAATATGTCAATGATCCAATCATATTATGAATACTTAATGTTTGTCAACTTAAGGGTATGGGTGTCTACTTTTTAAGCTATTGATTTCCCTAAGCAACGAATTAGGCATCAGTGTTTTAGCATGGGTGTCTACTAAGTTATTCTTTAAGAAAGCATGAATTTGTGGAAATCGACAACCACATGAGGCCTAGGGTATGGGTGTCTACTCCCGGTTCCCCATGTTGATTAACCCAAGTACCCGTTGCGGATTTCTTTTGTTACTTTTATTAAACCTAGGACTCGGTCATCCAAATTGATTTAACTAACTTGTTTTTGTTCCACAATTACCCACCTAAATCAATAGGCAAATAACTGGATGTTTTACCTGCAAGTGCACGAGGTCAACATAGTAGCATAGTGTGCAAATACGGGGTCATTCCCACAAGGACTGCTGAATCTTGTCTAAATTAAATTCCCAAAGTAAAATAAAACAAAAGATTGGATTTAAATTGATAATGATAAAAAGGTAGGGCTTTGATATCCACCACTAATTATATTAAGTTAATATATCAATATGCCAATGTCTTGATCAAGTTATGTCTATCTAATGTTTGTCAACCTAAGGGCATGGGTGTAGACTCCTTAAGCTATAGATTTTCCTAAGCAACGAGTTAGGCATGGGTGTATACTCTAACTCTTTTCTTTCCTAAAGGATTTAGCATGGTATATACTAAGTTGTTCTTTAGAAAAGCATATGTTCTATGAAAATCGACAAACACACAGGGCCTAGGGCATGGGTGTATACTCCTAGTTCCCTATGTTGATTAACCCAAGAATCGCGGTGTGGATTCTTTTGTTACTTATGTTAAACCCAGGACTCGGTCATCCAAATTGATTTAACTAACTAGTCCATACCACATGCACATGTTGATCAGGCACACACATATGAGGAATTCATGAAACTAGGTATTAACCAAGTTAGATATCATAACAAGATCATCACAAAGGCGCCAATATTGAATATTAACAAAACATAACTAGGGCTTCAATCTAGCCCTACTAAATAATTTAGCTACACATAAAATTGATGTTAAACATCTTCATAAAAGAAAAGAAAAGAAAAGAAAAGAATAAACCTGAGACTTGAACTTGAAGAGCTCCTATTCTTCTCCTTACAAAACCTCCTTATTCTAGAGGCTTAAGGGTCTATTTATAGGCTTTAGAAGTCCTTGACAAACTAGTAAACCTAGGAATTTCGTAGGGTTTCAAAACCTATTACAATTGGGAGTTGGAAAACCCTAATATGGAAAGAATGACAATCTGGCTGCAGCTTTGATGTGTCTCCTGCGCACGGGTGGGATCGATCGCAACCTGTGTGCGCTCGATCACAGGTCTGCGATCAAGCCTCTTCTGTTGTGCGCTCATGGCTTGCTTCATGCTTTGTCTTCTGGTACTGCGCTCGATCACAAGGAACTTGTGATCGATCGCAGTGTCAGGGGCTCCCATTTTTCCCATTTTCTCTTTTTGAGCCCAAATCATCTAGATTTACTTCATTTTCTTCCAAAAGCCTGCAAAAGTATGAAAAACACAAAAAGGAATTAAAATGGCCTAATTAACTAAAACCAAAGGATTAAAACATGCAAGTTAAGGGCTGAAAATATGAATATTTTAGCACTTATCACACCCCCAAACTTACATATTGCTAGTCCCTTAGCAATACAAAACTAAAAACAAGAATGGAAAAACAGAAAACAAAAGATAAATCCATCTTTCGTGGGATGTACGATTGCATTTAGCGTATGCAACAAGCCTTTTAAACCCCTAGGAACTCCCTAGTGGACGAGTGAAGTCTCGTGAGGGTTTTCCAGAAATGTTACCCACAAACATCATGCACAGTTCATGTTATTTCAAAAATTAAAGCATCACTTCAAGATCATGATTTTCATTCATTAGCAAGCTTAAAAAGATGAACTCCATCTTCACAATGAATTGGAATCTCAAAGTGCAATTACTTACAAAGGACATGCTAAAACATCACAAGTTTGAAAACAGTGTAAAGTGGATTAGCACAAAATTATGAGGCTTCCAAATCTTTCCAATATGCAATGTTTCTTTATCTCAGAATTCACTGAATTTCCTATTAGAATGACACATTGGCATATTTCTTTTTCTTTTTTCTTTTTTGGTTAGGTTGTGCAATGTTGGTTCCCTTAAGCTTTCTAATTGACCCTTGTAGCGAGTGTTAAGTCAATGACTCCCAAACCAGGTGGTTTTAGGGCATTAGGTGTAGAGACACCCCTAAGGACCTACTAACTCGAGTCAAAAAGGCTACAAAACCAACTAACCATGACATTGATCAAATCAACATTTTTCACCTTTTGATGTGAACACTCAATGCTTTGAGGCAAGAGGTCCAGTTACTCAGTGAAAAGCCATCAATGATCATTTATTTCATACCTCTTTTTTTTTTCAATCACTATATATGCCATAGTGTCATCTAATAAGTCATCCAATTTCATCCAAGATGCAGAAACACACATATCAGACCTCATGTCATACCTCACAGATTATGTGCTAATGTGCTTGTGTGATCAGATCAAACATGTAATTTTTCAACTATCCTCAACAAGTAACCAAACTAACAAATTCTCTCATCAGATCATGTATTCAAAATTTTAAGCTCACTGATGAATTCAAGCCACAATTCTTTTAGATCAGCTTAAAATTTTAAGGCAAACATGAACATGCATAATTTTATTTTATTTTATATTTTATTTTTTTATTTTTTAATATAAACAAACAAACGCAAACAAATAACTTGAAATTGGGACAAAGTGTGTGAACAATCATGTGTGCCCATACCCTCAAACTTAATTGACACATTGTCCCAATGTGTCTAAGTAAAGGAAAGAATGTACCTGGGAGATGGTCGATATGATCTTGGAAAGCATGGCTCAAAGCACACCCCCAAACTTGAAGTGAAGCACACTTGTCCCTGCAAAATAAGAAAACACGCAAACAAGTAAAAATGAACAAAACTAAGGATAAATAAAAAGATGAACTGAAACATATTTAAACAAAACAAAATAAAAGGATAAACTATGGGGTGCCTCCCATGAGCGCTAAGTTTTACGTCTTCAGCCAGACGGTGGTCCCATCTCAGTGTTGTCCAGAAGTAGATGCTCCAGATGGTGGTGGCAAACGGCTAAGCATGGACCGCATCAATTCTTCCAAGGCAGCTAATCGTTGATCCATTAGTGCTTTATCTTCCCGAGCCTCCCTTCTTTGATCAGCCAGCTCTTTCCGAAGGCCCGCCATCTCTTCACTAAGGGAGCGGTATTGTGCGGCTCGAAAAATGATCGGGGCCTTCTTCTCCTCTACTGCCGGTTCATCTTCGGCCATTTGCTCAGCCTCACTCTCTTCTCCACCAGCTGCTGGTGCTGGGGGTACCCAAGGCATATGGAGCGGCTCTTGTTCCAGTGGCGAATGCCAAATATTGGAGTAGTAGTGACTGGCTCATCAGCTGCCGTGCTCTTGATGCCCTTTTTCCGAAGAATATATGTGATGAGGTATGGAAAAGGTAACCCCCATGAGTGAGTGGACTCTGGTCCTCCAACATGCACTCCATTCCAAAATTTGTGTATTTGGTTCCAAATGATGTCGGGAATGGAGTACCAAGCGTCTTTGTGGAAGGCGTAGAGGGTTTAAAGAAATTGATCACACCTTTGAGTCTTGTGTCCCAATGGGAAGGCATTGCGGTGCAATATGGAGTCTACAAACCAAAGCCGTTGAGGTAGCTTGGATTGGCTGCCAGCATTATGATGGGCATCGGCATATTGCCCTTGGCGCATGTCCTCAATGATTTCTGCCACGTAGAAACGGGGCTATTGCTCGACAAGATGCGCGGCTTCTAGAGGATGTTCATTATTGCATTGAAGGGTTGCGACAATGTCAGCCCTAGTCATATCAATAGCTTGGCCTTGCACCCTTGACGAGAGAGCGGCCAAATTGTTGCAGTCATGGGAGATGTTGGTATAAAATTCGATCACCAGCTTTCGGTAGGCCGTGGTGGTGACCAGCTTGAAAAGCTTTCTAAGCCTCCGACGCTTGAATTCGGCATCCACCCATTGAGTTGCTTCAAGGTTATGAAAATCCTCTCTTATGGCAAACGTTGTCTCAAGTAGCAGCTCCCGCTCCTCAAAAGTGGGCGAGGGAGAAATAGCTTGAGTATCGGACCCCCAGGAGGATGAAGGCATGTTGAGCTTGATTGGGGACTTTTTTCGAACAGGTGGTGTGCACTTCTGACTACTATGGTAACAAAATACAGCCACACTTGCCCAAAAACCCCCTGCAAAGCAAAGAAACTCCCAACACAGAGGCAATGTGGGTGGATGAACACCCACAATTGTAAAAAAATAAAAAAATAGAAAAAAAAAGAAGAGAAAATTGGAGGTTGGGGGAGTGTTCAGAGATGGAGTGTTAATGGGAATGGTGAAGGGGTTGTGTGATAATGTGGTGGAAAATTTTGTGGTACAGTGGCCGGAGATGTGAACCGTGTGGTGGCTATGTTGTGGAAATCGTGAAAAACAGTGGCAAAAATGGAAGGAGTAAGAGTGTGCCGGAGGTGGGCGTGTGAAGAGTTGTACGGCGCTGGGAAGAAAATATGTAGGGTAAGGGGGAAAAGTGACCTAAGGTAGATCACGTGCCCTGCTATACAAGTGCGCTCGATCGCACGCATGGTGTGTTCGATCGCATTCGGGTAAGGGTGTTCATGTGTGGGTGATGTGCGCTAGATTGCACCCAAGATGAGTTCGATTGCACTCACAGAATGTGTAGAGTCAACCTTCGGTTACTGCACTCGATTGCATGCTGGCTGCGATCGATCGTAGAAACAGAAAGTAAAGAAAATTCTTCTTTTTTTTTTTTAGAATGCATAATGTACAATAATGAAAACGATGCACACAGAATAAGTTAGATAAGTATGAAGTAAAGAAATTGATATGAGGAAAAAAAATAAAAGGGAATAGAAAAAAAAATGCACCGCCTTCAGTGGTCTCAGTACCACTATTTTGAGTAGATGCGCTTGAGTTCTTGGACTGCTCAAACGCGTCTACTTGTGCCTGTAATGTTTCTAATGTGAAGAGCTGCACTTGAGCTCTACAGAATTTGGCTCAAGTGCCCTTGGTGGTGCAGAAATAGGACCTCTAAGAACTGTAGTTGCCTTCAGCTGCTGGTGACTCCCTGGGTTAGGTATTGTTTGAGCTAGAAATTCTCCGTACTTCCTCTCACTCAGCTCCCTTGCCATCTGACCCATTTGCACTTCCAGTCTTTGAATGGCTTGATCGGTCTTTATATTCAAGTGTTTTTGATCAGTCGTGAATTGTTGTTGTAAAGTCACCAGGTTGTGTATCATATTCTCCAGTTGGTTTATCTTTGACTCTTGAGTTGGTTGGCTTGCTTGTTGGGGCCCTTTCTGCTGTCCTTGATTATTACTCCAAGAGAAATTTGGACGGTTGCGCCATCCTGGATTGTAAGTATTGGAGTATGGATTGTTCTTGTGGGGGTAATTGTTTTGTCCCATGGTGTGTTGTCGCAGGCACCCAAAAATAAAACCTATACTTCTAAAAATACATGTAGTAGTGCGAGTAAGGGTCGATCCCACGGAGAGTATTTAGCCTAGTTTTATGCTACGAGAACAAGGATGGGGGTTTTAGAATAACGACAACAATTTTAAGAAGAACAACTAAGGAACAATTCAAATTAAAATATTGAAATCAATCAAAAGAACAAACATTGGTCTAAGTCAACATCCACCATCGGAATTTTACAACTGACCATCGATGCAAATATATATCAATTCATACTTTGAATATTCACCGTTGGAACTATTTCCCTATCTCTCCTTAGTTGCAATTAATTAGAAAACAAACGATCTAATTAACCTTAACTACTAAACAACCCAAGACAAGCGCTAAGGGTTTAATCTAGTAGCAGCCTTAAGAATTAGAGAGATCGATGAAGCTAAACAACACAAGCACAAGCGGTTGCATTTAATTTCGTCGAATGTTCTTCCTAAGATCTAATAATTTCTAACGCAGCAAATCATTAAATCTTAGTCACTTCACAAATTGGAGGGATCAAACAATTACGGATTTGATATCTAACCTAGCAGTAGATTGCAATGAATAATAAACTAGTAGGCCTCCTAGTAATTAAACGAGACAATCATTAAAATAGGCACAAAAGAACATCCAATACTCGAAGCATAAATTGAACAATAAAAACAAATTAGATCTCACAGTTTTATTGATTCTGAGGCTTCCATTTCCTTCGACCAATTATGAAAGTTTAGCCGCACAAGGCCATGATTAAAACTCAAAGGAGAAGTTAGAGAAGAGGGGAGAAGATGCCTCATATTAGAAGCCTACAAAATCTCCTAAAAAAATATTCTAAATATTATCCTAAAATAACAATGTCCAAATCTGACTAATTAAGGAAAATATTAAAAATAAAATAAAGTACTAATATAACTAGGAAGGTGGTATTTGCAGCTGAAATTTTCGTGCACCAGATCAAAACTTCCGTAAATAAACCGTGTCAGATCCGCATATTAGATTTGCATGCTAAGGAACATTCCAGAACGTCAACAGTGCAGATGCAGCAACTTCAAGCCCGATTTCGACCTTGATACGGTCAGTATCTCTCAAAACTCAAAAAATGAAAGTTATAGAGATGTTTCTTGGTGTTCCATATCATCTTGAATCATCTCAATCGAAGCTCGGATGAGAGAGTTATGCCCAGATTACAAAGTGATGTCGAAACTGTCCAAAACCGCCCAATTAGCTTTGTTTTGCATTTAATGCCTCCATTTGCATCCTAAATCAAAATAAAAGAATAATGAGTACATTTAGGCACCAAATAAGTATAAAAGATTAAACATTAAACGAGAAAAATTTAACATTTTGCATTCTCATCAGCCCACATAATTTGCCTCTTCTTGCTCTGCAAATGAAGATAAGGGACACGTCTTAGTCTTGTGATGTAGATGAGAACAAATAGCACATACCTGGATTGGTCCTGTTGCAGAGGTGAGATTTTTTGAGCAGTCATGGCCTTGACAATCATGTCCAACTTCTTTTCTACAGCAGCCATCTGATTGGGCGCTCCCCCATTGAGGTTTACTTCATACATGCCCTTACTTTTGACCTCTCTCCTTCCTCTTGAACAGAATTGCTGTGATGCTCACTTAATGTCTCAAAAAGTTCCATTGCTTCCTCACTACTCTTCTCCATAAGTGTTCTTCCACAAGTTGAATCAACGATCCCTTTGTTAGTATCATCTAATCCTTCATAGAAAATTTGTACCTGCTCATCTTGAGGGATGTTGTGTTGTGGGCACTTTAAAAGCAAGGAATTGAACTGATCCCAGGCCTCAAAGAACAAATCTCAGTCTCGTTGTTGGAACATTTGAAGTTCCCTTTTAAGTTGTTTTGTCTTCTGGGCTGGGAAAAACTTCTTCAGAAACTTGGTAGTCAACTCTTCCCAAGTATGGATAGAATCTGCAGGCAAGGAATTGTGCCACAGTTTAGCATTATCTTTCAAAGAGAAAGGGAAGAGGACTAACCTGAGTCTCTTTGGAGTTAAGCCTTGGACATGCTGCAACTTGCATAAATCAAAGAATTCTTTAAGATGCAAGTTGGGATCCTCAGTAGTTGTGCCTCTAAAGTGAGTCAATGCATTAAGGATTTGAGGAGAAATATAATAGCTGCCTTCCACCTCCGGTTGATATGCTATGCATGAAGGTTGATGGAGGTTTGTTGGAGCGAATGCCTGCTTCATTGGTCTCCTCACTCATGGTGGATTTACCTTTAATGGTCTTGGTCCAATTGGATTTTCTTACAAATCTTCCATCTCAATTTCTTCCTCTTCTTCTTTGTTTCGAGGCCATTGTCGAATTGTCCCCTCAATTTTAGGATCAAGTGGAATAACGGTTGAGGCTTGAGATCGATGACCTTGCATCAACTGAATTGCTTCTTCAATTGGGCAGCTTCAACGCTGTTGGTCCGGATGCTCCCTGGAACTGTGCTCGATCGCAGGTTGTTGCGTTCGATCGCACTTGGCTAACGATTGATCGCAATCACAGAATGCTAATCCGAACCTAAAACAGAAAACAGAAAAGTTAGGAAAAACGAAAAATATTTTTGATTTTTGATAACAACTAAATTTAAAAATTGAGAATAACACTACTAAAGGGAAAATGAATTTAAACAAAATTCGCCCCAGTTCCCAAGGACCTGCTCCAAAAACTTGTTGTTCCACAATTACCCACCTAAATTAATAGGCAAATAACTGGATGTTTTACCCACAAGTGCACGAGGTCAACATAGTAGCATAGTGTGCAAATACGGGGCCATTCCCACGAGGACTGCTGAATCTTGTCTAAATTAAATTCCCAAAGTAAAATAAAACTAAAGATTGGATTTAAATTGATAATGATAAAAAGGTAGGGCTTTGATATCCACCACTAATTATATTAAGTTAATATATCAATATGCCAATGTTTTGATCAAGTTATGTCTATCTAATGCTTGTCAACCTAAGAGCATGGGTGTATACTCCTTAAGCTATAGATTTCGCTAAGCAACGAGTTAGGCATGGGTCTATACTCTAACTCTTTTCTTTCCTAAAGGATTTAGCTTGGTATATACTAAGTTGTTCTTTAGAAAAGCATATGTTCTATAGAAATCGACAAACACATGAGGCCTAGGGCATGGGTGTATACTCTTGGTTCCCCATGTTGATTAACCCAAGAATCGCGGTGTGGATTCTTTTGTTACTTATGTTAAACCTAGGACTCGGTCATCCAAATTGATTTAACTAACTAGTCCATACCACATGCACATGTTGATCAAGCACACACATATGAAGAATTCATGAAACTAGGTATTAATTAAGTTAGATATCATAACAAGATCATCACAAAGGCGCCAATATTGAATATTAACAAAATATAACTAGGGCTTCAATCTAGCCCGACTAAATAATTTAGCTACACATAAAATTTATGTTAAACATCTTCATAAAATAAAAGAAAAGAAAGGAAAAGAATAAACCTGAGACTTGAACTTGAAGAGCTCCTATTCTTCTCCTTACAAGGCATCCTTATTCTAGAGGCTTAAGGATCTATTTATAGGCTTTAGAAGTCCTTGGCAAACTAGTAAACCTAGGAATTTCGTAGGGTTTCAAACCTTATTACAATTGGGAGTTGGAAAACCCTAATATGGAAAGAAAGACACTCTGGCCGCCACTTGATGTGTCTCCTGCGCACGGGTGCGATCGATCCCAAGTTTGCGATTGATCCCCTTTTGTTATGTGCTCGATCCCAGGTCTGTGATTGATCCCCTTTTGTTATGCACTCGATCACTCATGGCCTGCTTCATGCTGTGTCCTCTCTGGTACTGCGCTCGATTGCAGGTATCCTGTGATCGATCACAGTGTCAGGGGGCTTCCATTTTTCCCTTCTTCTCTCTTTGAGCCCAAATCTTCCAGATTTACTTCATTTTCTTCCAAACGCCTACAAAAGTATGGAAAACACAAAAAGGAATTAAAATGACCTAATTAATTAAAACCAAGGGATTAAAACATGCAAGTTAAAGGCTGAAAATGTGAATATTTTAGCACTTAACACTTGTTGATTAGGCACACACATATGAGGAATTCATGAAAGCCGGAATTAATCAAGTTAAATATCACAACATGATCATCACAAAGGTGTCAATATTGAATACCAACTAAACATAACTAGGGCTTCTATCTAGCCCTACTAAGTAAATTAGTTACACATAAGTTTGATGTAAAACATATTCATAAAATAAAAAGAAATGAAAAGAATAAACCCGAAACTTGAGCTTGAAGAGCTCCAATTCTTCTCCTTAGAAATTGTGTGTCTATTCTAGAGGTTTAAGGGTTTATTTATAAGCCTTAAGAATACTCTATAAACCCTAAAAATCGAAGGGTTTGAGCCCTAGTTCGCACAAAGCTACAAAACCCTAGAAATTGCACTTTCCATATCAAGGCTAGCGACAGACCTGTTCATCACGCACGGGTGTTCTCGATCGCAGCCCGTGTGCGATCAATGCGATCGAACGCAGTCCTGCGATCGATCCTGCTGTGCTCGATCGCAGATGCCTTGTGCTTGTGGTGTTCGATAGTAGTGCGCTCGATCGCAGCTCCCCTGCGATCGATTGCACTACCAAAGCCTCCAATATTTTCAAAATAGCTCTTTTAAGTCCGAAACTTCTGAGATTTCCTTTTTTTTCTTTCAATGACCTAAAAAAACAAGGAAAACACATAAAAGAGCTAAAATGGCCTAAATTAACTAAAACTAAAGGATTAACACATGTATGTTAAGGGCTAAAATATGAATATTTTAGCACTTAACACACCCCCAAACTTACATATTGCTAGTCCCTTAGCAATTCAAAACTAAAAACTAAATGGAAACTGAAAACAAAAAGATAAATCCATCTTTTGTGGGATGTACGATTGCATTTAGCTTATGCAACAAGCCTTTTAAACCCCTAGGAGTTCACTAAAGGACGAGTGGAGTCTCGTGAGGGTTTTCCAAGAATGTTACCCACAAACATCATGCACAAGTTCATGTTATCCAAAACTCAAGTGTCACTCAGAACTATGATTTTCATTCATTTGCAAGCTTAAAAAGATAAACTCCATCTTCACAACGAATTGGAATTTAAGAGTCTAATTACTTACAAAAGACAGTCTAAGGCATCACAAATTCGAAACAGTGTAAAGTGAACTTGCACATAAATATGAAGCTTCTAATTATTTCCAATGTGCAATGCTTCAATATCTCAAAATTCATTCAAATCCCTATTAGAATGAACAACAATGGCATACTTCTTTTTCTTCTTTTTTTATTTTTTATTTTATTTTTTGGTCAGGTTGTGCAATGTTTGGTTCCCTTAAGCTTTCTAATTGACCCATGTAATGAGTGTTAAGTCAATGACTCCCAAACCAGATAGTTTTAGGGCATTAGGTGTAAAACACCCCTAAGGACCTACTAACTCGAGTCAAAAAGGCTACAAAACCAAACTAACCATGACATCAGTCAAATCAAAAAATTTCACCTTTTGACGTGAACACTCAATGCTTTGAGGCAAGAGGTCCAGTTACTCAGTGAAAAGCTTATCAATGTAACAAAGGAAAACAAAAAAAATAAAAAACAAAATAAAATAAAAATATAACAAACAAATAAAATAAAAAAGATATGCTGTGGGGTGCCTCCCATGAGCGCTAAGTTTAACGTCTTCAACCAGACTTTGGCACTTTAAACTTGAAGCACCAATCTTTCCTTATCTTGCACCAAAAGGAATGAATCTTTTCTGTTGCAAGATGCTTCCGGGTGTTTATAGATCAGGGAGGGCCAATTTGAGTTTTCTCAAACAGTTTCTCATCCGGTGGGGAATCATGAACTGCAATAAAGTAGGAAGAAAACTCAGGGAGCTTCTCTATCTTAATGTCCTCAATTTGCTCATGTGCTAGCTCTAACAAACTTCTCTCTCGGCCTCATGGTGTTTCAGGAATAAGAGCTAATGGTGAAAACATCTTAGTGCTTTCTTCTCTTTCCTGATGTAGCTCCTATGGAACTTCGTTTTGCTCCTCCTTCCCCTCTTCCACTTGATTTTCAACCACTTCTTCACTCCTCAATGTGATAGCTTGCTCATGATAATCGGTGCACTCTTCCTCCATGTAGTGCTCAATAGGATTGGCCACCAACGGACTTTGATGCTCTTCTTCTTCTTCTTTATGTATGTATGATATTTGCTTGAGGTGAGCCTCCATCCTTTCCAATGATTGCATGCGAGAGTTCTCCATCCTTTCAAGTGATTGATTTCTTTCCTCCATTTGGCTAAGCTAAGCTGATATTATTTCTTCTAAGCTGGCATGCACTTCTTTTAAGGCAGGACTCACTTCTTCTAAGGCGGACCTTTTTGGAGAAGGTGGTTCTTCTTGGTATTGTTGATATGAATGATCATATATGGTTGATGGTTCCTCTTCATGAGCTACTATCTTGAAAATGGACTGGGGCTAAGACAAGAATAGGATTGACCATAGAATTGTGGAGATGGCTCTTCTTCATGATAGCAGATACTCTCTTCCTCCATATAGTTTCCATGAGGAGTGGTAACTATTTGACTTTGGTGCTCTTCCTTTTTGAGAAAATTTGTTCTTTGTGTACAATGGGCCTCCGTCCTTTCAACTGATTTCAAATGAGAGCTCTTCATCTCCTCAATTGCTAAACTGATCAGAGCTTATGTATCTTCAAAAAACTCAAGGGGAGGAGGTTCAACCTGATATTGCTTTTGTGGAACTGATTGAGAGGAGTATGCATGATCATAGAATTGCTTATATGAGTGATGTTGCAGTCCATGAACTTGTGAAGCATGAATTTTGGGAGCTTGAGCTTGCCATAAGAGATGGACTGTTGGCTCCATGATGGGTAACAGGAATTAAAATAGCGGTCGTTCCCCGGTCTAGAGAATGATGTGTTCATGTACCCATAAGATTGGTCAGAAGTTTGTCTCATTGTGGGACATTCTCTAACATGGTGATAAGGGTTGTGGCAACATGAACATAGTCTACGGATTGTCAGAATGCCGCCCCACATGTGTGAAAACAAAAATAAAATAACAAAAAGAAGTTAAAATTAAAAGGGAAATAAAAACAAAATTAAAAATAAAAACTTACTAATATGCAAACTCAAATGACCCTGCATGAAACAAAAGAAGAAAAAAAAATCAGATCTATAATTAGTGCAGTAACTGTGTTACTCTCTGGATGTGCAATCGCACTGGTGCGCTCGATCTCCTTGGTTGGGCGCTCGAGCGCACCTCCAAAGGCAAAAGAGGAACTGCGGAAAAAAAACTTGAAAAACAGAAAAATTTAAAACAAAAATAAATTAAAGAAAAAAAACATTCCAAACAAAATCAAACAATCCCCAGCAACGGAGCAAAAAAATTGTTGTTACAAATATCTACCTAAATTAATAGGCAAATAATTGTATGTTTTACCCGCAAGTTCACGAAGTCAACATAGTAGTATATGATGCAAGTACAGGGTCATTCCCACGAGGATTGTTGATTTTGTTTTAGAATTGATAAAAATATCAAATTGTCACTAAATTGATATTGAGAAAAAGAAATAAAAATATATAAAGATAAATGAAAAGGTAAAGGCAGGGCTTTGATATCCACCACTAATCATATTTAGGTAATATAACAATATGCCAATGATTCAATCAGATTATGAATACTTAATGTTTGTCAACTTAAGGGTATGAGTGTCTACTCCTTAAGCTATTGATTTTCCTAAGCAACGAATTAGGCATGGGTGTCTACTCTAATTCTTTTCTTTCTTAAAAGATTTAGCATGGGTATCTACTAAGTTTTTCTTTAAGAAAGCATGAATTTGTGCAAATCGACAAACACATGATGCCTATGGCATGGGTGTCTACTCCCGGTTCCTCATATTGATTAACCCAAGAACCCAGTGTGGATTTCTTTTGTTACTTTTATTAAACCCAGGACCCGGTCATCCAAATTGATTTAACTAACTAGTCCATACCACATGCATATGTTGATTAGGCACACACATATGAGGAATTCATGAAAGCAGAAATTAATCAAGTTAAATATCACAACATGATCATCACAAAGGCGCCAATATTGAATATTAACTAAGCATAACTAGGGCTTCAATCTAGCCTTACTAAGTAAATTAGTTACACATAAGTTTGATGTAAAACATCTTCATAAAATAAAAAGAAAGGAAAAGAATAAACCCGAAACTTGAACTTGAAGAGCTCCAATTCTTCTCCTTGAAAATTGTGAGTCTATTCTAGAGGTTTAAGGGTCTATTTATAAGCCTTAGGAATACTCTAGAAACTCTAAAAATCGTTGTGTTTGAGCCCTAGTTTGCACAAAGCTACAAAACCCTAGAAATTGCACTTTCCATATCAAGGTTGGAGGCTGACTTGTTCATCACGCACGGATGTGCTCGATCGCAGCCCGTGTGCGATTGATCGTAGTCCTGTGATCGATCCTGTTGTACTGGGCGCTCGATCACAAGTGCCTTGCGCTCGTGGTCCTCGCCTGTAGTGCGCTTGATCGCAGCTCCCCTGCGATTGATCGCACTACCAGAGCCTCCAATATTCTCAAAATAGCTCTTTTAAGTCTGAAACTTCAGAGATTTCTTCGTTTTCTTCCATTGACCTACAAAAACAAGGAAAACACATAAAAGAGCTAAAATGGCATAAATTAACTAAAACTAAAGGATTAACACATGTAAGTTAAGGGCTAAAATATGAATATTTTAGCACTTAACAGGCTCGGGAAAAAAAAAAGAAAAGTGGGTCAAAATGAGGTTCTACCTGAACCTCACTGGACACACGCTCGTCCCTAGGTCAAGCGCTCGTCTAGGGCCGGTTCAAGCAATGGCCTTTCGGGCCAAACATCCGACGACCCCTGTTTTCGAGTCTAGAGTTTGTTTTGGAGAACTTAGGACTAATGGGAGGATTTTCCACAGATTTGGAGAATCCAAACTTATTGGGGGATTACTCTGAGGATTTTATCGATCCAGGTGATTTTTAACTCACATAATGCTTGCCATTTATTTTCCTACAATTGTACATATATTTTGTGTACCAAAACATGCAAGTTTGCCACTTTCATGAAAACATATTTTCTGCTGCACTTGAACTCTAGCATTTGTGAAAAATGTTGTACTTAACATGATAATGGAAGTAAGACTTGTAAAAAGCATGCACGTAAAATACGGACAAGATTAATTACATCGTATGACATGGTACACCGGTACGTGCGGGATAACGGCCATGAGCTTACTATGCATGTTAACTTTATGGTCAAATGTGTGTGTGATATATGAGCCTTGGATCTAATGGTTGTTTCGAGATCGACGCAGCCCTAACAGGCAGTCACTACAGGATGTACATCATTAGTGGTGTAGGCCACCTGAGGTTGGACTCGGTCGTGCCACTAGTGTTATGGACAGTAGCGTACAATATCCGGGGCACCAGTGTTGTATTACAAGTCCCTTGAAACAGCGCCAACCCTGCTGAGAAAGGGTAATATCTCTGGTAGACCATAATGTTGAACTATCACTATTACTCATGATTATAAGCATGTATTATATCTATATCATTCATGAATAACTGTCATGACTAAAATGTTGCATTCTTTATCAAATGGAGTTCACCACTAAAATGACATTGGTATTATGTGCATTAATCTTCACTGAGTCTTTAGACTTACCTCTTATTTTTATGTTTTCCCCCTCCACTATGAATCATTGCACAGTTTAGCTAGCCTAGAAGAGGATGTCTACAGACCCCACTTGGGTGATTGCACAGGACCTGATCCGAGTTGTTTTTGAAGACATGGACCCTGTTTGGCTGATATCCATGTAGGAGGATGGAGGGACCACGTGGGAGGCAATGATCGAGATTAACATCTTTTTGCCATTGCTTAAACTTTGGATTTGATCTTATCTTATGTTAAGACAATGATTTGGGTTGTACTTATTTTGTGATAGTCAGTCCTTGACCAGTACATTTGATAACCTATTTATATTATGATGCTTTATCATTACTCTAGTGATTGTATATGTGGAATGCAGCTGTTTCTTTCTATTCCTATAGTTTAAAAGTCTTCCGCTGAATTCTCTTGAATAGGAAAGGTTATGATCCCTGAGTCTTGTCCTGTGAGGGATAGGGTTGGAGACGAACCATGGGATCAATTACCAGTATATTGATTTTCCCACTGGGGTCGTTACAGTTGGTATTAGAGCCTTACGCTCTGAAGGACTATAGGATAAAAGGAAAGAAAGCTTAGGTAATGATCACACCAGAGTATATGCTAGATAATTGCTAGAACTTAGTTTCTAGGTAATGATTGGTCTTTTTTTTTTTTTGGTTTTTTTGTTTTTTTGTTTTTTGTTTTTTGTTTTTTGTGTATTGTGTCAAGCTAGCGAGTCTTTATTCCAAGTATAAAGGCGGTCAAAAGGATTTTGTCCCGGTGTTAATGAGGCTCCGAGAACAAGTGGCTCAACTGAAGAGTTTAGAGCCTAAAGTTGACCGGTTGAAGGGTTTACTTAAGATTAGAGACCGGGAACTGAAGGAGAGTTGGGAGTGTCAAGTAGCCTTGGAGAAAAAGGATCTTCATTTTAATGAGATAAATGATATCTTGGCTAATACTTCGGAGACCAACAAGAAGTTGCATGCTAAAGTTTCAGAGTAAAATTCTCTGTGTGAGGCTGCAGCTAAGGAGCATGATGCAATTCTTGTGGAACTCCAGGAGTCAAAGGAGGCTTCTCGGAAAGGTAAGGAGGAGCTGAAGGCCCATCTATCTTTTACGACTGAAGCTAATGAAGCGGTCAACCTTCTACTCAAATTTTCCCAAGAAGACTATAGCCTGATTAACCGGATTAAGAGGAAGTATCAGCACTGGAAGGCCAAAGCCTCATGCTATCTTCAGCATCTTTCCTTTGTGCCCTGGCTCCGGGGAATAGCTTGGTCCCGGGGATTCTGGTGGGGTTTTGAGAACTTTAGAACCATAGTAATGAACCATGGGCACTTTCGTTTAGATGTTAAGATAGTGACCAGGGATACTCTTTGAGTTCCTCGTGAAGCCATCCTCCAATATATCTGGATGGGAGCCAACCGAATGTCTCGGTGCTCCTTAGCGCAACCCGTACAACTCTCCTTTGAACTTCCCAGATCTACTTTCGCTTCCTTCTGACTCTGAGTCCTCGGATGATGAAGACTCTCCAGGCTCTAGTGCGGCTTCTGTTAAGTGCCAAAAATATTCATATTTTAGCCATTAACTTATATTTCTTAATTTCTTAGTTTTGTTAGTTTACGCCATTTTAGTTCTTTTATGTGTTTTCTATGTTTTTGTAGGCTTTTGGAAGAAAAGGAAGCGATTCTAGAAGTATCGGGCTTAAAGAGCAAATTTGGGAAAAGCTGGAGGCTTTGGTAGTACAATCGATCTCAGGGGACCTACGATCAAGCGCCCAACACTAGAGATCAATCGCAGTCTTGCGATTGAGCGCACACGGGATGTGATCAAGCGCACCCGTGCATGAAGAGCAAGTCAGCCGCAACCCTATTCTGGAAAGTGTTTTCTTTTAGGTTTTGAAGCCTTGTGCAAACTATGGCTCAAACCCTACGATTATTAGGGTTTCTAGAGTGTTTCTAAGGACTATAAATAGACCCTTAAACCTTTAGAATAGATAGACAATTTCAAAGGAGAAGAATTTGAGCTCTTCAAGCTCAAGTTTCGAGTTTATTCTTTTCCTTTCTATTTTATTTTATGAAGATGTTCAACATCAAACTCATGTGTAACTAATTTAGTAGGGCTAGATTGAAATCCTAATTATGTTTATTTAATATTTCAATATTGGTGCCTTTGTGATGATCATGTTCTGATATTTAACTTGGTTAATTCCTGTTTGATTGAATTCCTCATATGTGTTTGCCTGATCAACATATACATGTGATATGGATTAGTTAATTAAATCAATTTGGATGACCGAGTCCTGGGTTGAATAAGAGCAACAAAAGAAATCCACAGCGAGTTCTTGGGTTAATCAACATGGAAAACCAGGAGTATACACTCATGCCCTAGGTTCCATGTGTTTGTCGATTTCCATAGATTCATGCTTTCTTATAGAACAACATAGTATACACCCATGTTAAATCCTTTAAGAAAGAAAAGAGTTAGAGTATACACCTATGCCTAACTCGTTGCTTAGGAAAATCTATAACTTAAGGAGTATACACCCATGCCCTTAGGTTGGCAAACATTAGGTATGCATAACATGATTAAAGTATTGGCATATTGTTATATTATATAAGAATAATTAGTGGTGGATATCAAAGCCCTACCTTTTTATTATTATCAACTCAAAATCAATCTTTGTTTTGTTTTACTTACGGAATTTATTTTAAGCGAAATTTAGCAATCCTCGTGGGAATGATCTTGTACTTGCACCCTATACTACTATATTGATCTTGTGCACTTGCGAGTTAAACGTACAATTATTTGCCTATTAATTTAGGTAGATATTTGCACAACAGCTCCAGCTCATTAGTTTTTGTATTTTTCCTTTTTGCTTCTTTTTTGTATGTAAACACTTGACTGTGAATGAAATAGATTTTCCGGCCATGAATCTTGTCCCTACATTATAAAATCAAAGTCTTATTTCTGCATTGATCCCTGCATTAACAGGGATCAATATATATATATATATATATGCACACACACACTTAGGCGATTGCCGCTAAAAGTACACCCCTCTCTTTCAACAAAACAATATTTTTATGTTGTATTAATGGAGACAACCCTCATTTAAACCTTTGTCAAAATGCACGTTTATTTCTGCTCAATAATAACTAGCTCATGTCATACTCAACTGTGAGGTTTACTTACGAAGTCGTTATACTTATGTGGTTATTACATCTTGAAGAAAACCTCTTCCTAGGAAGAGAAGAGTTGCAAGGTTGCCACTATGGAATTCGTAAGACAAAGATCTTTATATTGTTACCAGGTTTGAACAGATTATTATTTCTATTAGTTGCTCCATGTATAAATTTCGAGGATAATATGTGCCTCCTTTATGGTTATTAGATTTCGCAGATTTATTTTACCTTCCTATGCAATAACTCTGATTATGCTTAGAGGGCGGTTCCCCAGTTAGATACCAGTTAGCTATATTAGGAAAATTGCCGGTAACCCTACTATGGTCAAGGCCAGATTTGGGGGTGTTACAATATGATATCTGGCCATACGGTCTTGCCAACCATAGTGAAAAATCTGAGATTAGGCTGTGACACACTAGGTATAAATCTTGAAGGACTGGAGCATAGGATAGACTTAGGTTCTCTAATTTATTGATTGGTTGAGGTGTGGGCTAAAGTAACAGCCTTCTTGATTGCTTAGCATTAGGTTGAACAGGATCATCTGCTCTGTGTTACACACATTTGATCCAAATGTACACTCAGATGCGTGATGGATGTCGACGTTGGGCAATTGTATGCGAGTGGCTAGAGGAGTACGGACCTTATGCATCGGGATACAAGCCTCACTCCACCAAACGCAAAATTGCAACCAAAGCCTTTCGGGGGCAAGAGGTTCAACCATATGCTCGGACCTTAGGAAGAGAAGTGCAACCACACTCCAAGGGTAGCAAGGCGGTGGCTAAATGGAAGCGTCGCAGCGTATCGGCAGTACAAGATTTCCAAGTCATTCCCAGGAGATTTAACATTTACCTTAGCACCGGAAGGAAGCAGGTAATGCACGAGCATCTGACTCAAATCGTGGACGAATACGTCAAGATGGAGCAAGAAGAAATTCAATTGTTAAATGCAAGAGCCCTACCAGCTGGGTCAGAACGAAAGAAGCCGCCTCCTCTCCAACATCGACAGGGACTATGAAGTGCTAGTCAAGGACGAAGAAGATCCGTCAAAAGAATCTACCGGGGAGTGCTAGACAATAGAGGATGAGTAGCTTTTGGGATAGATAGCTACGGGGTAGCTAGGCTACGCACTGTACTTAGTAGTACATTTTGTGATAGATGCTCATGTATTTCAATTGGATTTCTTTTATCAATTCCAACAGCCTTATTTTGATACTTTTCTTTTCAATTTGTTCCAATTCCTGGAATAAAATTGATCCATTATCAATTGGGACTCAAAACCGTCAATTGAAAACCCGACCTATCCGCTTGACCAATTGGATTTGGAAAGTTTTGCCCAAATCCAAAAATGACCAAAATGACCCTAGCCTTAGAAACCCTAATTTTCATACTTTGGTAACCTTGCACCTTGAGGTCGCCACTGTGAGGAATTCCCTTGTGGTAGTACCAAATACCTCAAGTTATAAACCTCAACTCGATCAAATTTCGGTATTTTGTCCGAATTCAAAAATCACCAAGTACCCATAGCCCATCCCTAATTTTAAATACCTCAGTGCCCTTAAATGTTGAGGTCGCCACCAATTTGGACTGCCCTCATAGCAATGCCAAAATACTTTGAGCCATCAATTTTACTCAATCAAAATTGGTATTTTGTTCAAATCTGAAATGACTAAAACACCCCTACCCCAAACAATCCAACATTGCCCACCCCTCAGCTGTTAGGGTGTCCATGTCTATCGGAACCCCATAAATAATTTTGAAATTTGAAGCACACCCCAACTTTCGAAGACCACCAATTATTACTCAATCAGACTTAGATATTTTGACAAAGTCCAAAATGACCAAAATACCCTTAAGGACCAAACCCACTGTTATGCTCAAACTTTGCTTATGGAGCACCTGACCATATCCCTAACTATAAGCCAATGCCTACAACTCCACTAAAACTGAGTTTTCACAAACTTCTTGCATCTCCAAGGCTTATGCATTTCTGAGCCCTACTTTGTTTACCCTAACCCGATACTTGGGGGAGAGAATTCCAGTCTCTAGGACTAGGCAACCTCTTTTTATAGCTGGGGTAGGTCATTGCTTAGGCCACACATAGAAGTAGTAATGATAGTGTTTTATTGAATGCATGGCGGTGGCTCGGACCAAGGCTAGCGCAACAGCCTCATCCTTCGCTTATGGGACAGGCTCTCCAAAGCTAGAGCCCCGATTCAGGAGGTCCAGGACCCCGACTCCAACTCAGACTAAGAGATGGAAGAGCCCACCTCCGACGAGTCCCCTATCAACAACCCCAATTATGGCACCCCCTACTCATAAGTGCTAAATATTTCATATTCTAGCCCCTTAATTCACATATATTAATCTCTTAGTTTTGTTATTATTTGATGTTTTGTCTTGTTTTTGTGTTTTCTTGTGTTTTTAGGATTTTTGAAGAAAAGAAAGCATTTTTGGAAATTTCCAAGCTTAAAGGACAATTTGAGAGAAAAGCTGCAAGCAATGAAATCGAGCACAACCTACGGTTTTATTAGGATTTCTAGGACTTCTAGGGTTCTCATAATCCTATAAATAGGCCATACATTGAGAAAAATTTACAATTTTGGGGAGGAGAATTGGAGGCTCAATCAAGAAGCGTTTTCGGTTTCTTCTTTTCCTTTTTAGTTTTAGTTTTATTTAAATTATGTCTAGTTTAATATTTTGTTAGGGGATAGATTGAAGCCCTAATCATGTCTTTTTAGGATTTCAATATTGGCGCCTTTGTTACAATCATATTTTGGTGTATTTAAATTGATTATTTTCTGGTTAATTGAATTCCTCATATGAATGTGGCTGATCATCATATGCATGTGTTTGGATGTGTTATTTAAGTCAATTTGGATGACCGAGTTCTGGGCTTAATAAAGTGACAAAAGAATCTCATCACGGGTTCTTAAGGTAATCAACATGGAGAACCAAGAGTAGATACCTTGCCCTAGGCTTTATGTGTTTGTCAATTTCCATAGATTTATGCTTTCTTAAAGAAAAACTTAGGCCTTGTTTGGGAAGCAAGATTCTCTAACTCAAACTCAAATTTTTTCTAAATTCATGTTTGGCAATTTTTTAAACTCAACTCAACTCAACTCAAAAATTTTCAACCCAATTAATAAAAATTATAAATAAAGATTGAAAAAAATAATAACAAATTTAGGGTGGCTGGAACACCCCATGTGGTGGCTGGACCACCCCTAAGAATTTGAGGGTGACTGATCCACCCCCCAGGGGAGGATCGGCCTCCCTCGATGGCCAAAGCTAATGGGGGTGGCCAAGCCACCCCCACCCCGTCTAATTTGGGGATGGCAAACCACCCCCAAGTAACGGCTAGGGGTGGCCGAACCACCCCTCCATTAGCTTCGAAGGTGGTCAATCTACACACTAGTGGTGGATCAAACATGCCCAAGTAGCCGATGGGGGTGGCGCAATCACCCCCAAGTAGTTTTTGGGGTGGCCGAGCCACCCCAAAATCGCTATTGGGGGTGGCTCGACCACCACCATTAGTTTTAGGGGTGGCCGATCCACCCCTTGGTGGTGACTCAGCCACCTTTAGACACCTGGGAGTGGCTGATCCACCCCTCGGTGGTAGTTTGGCCACCCCTAGGGGTGGTTCAAAATTGCCCCTAATTTTTTTATAAAAAAATTTAATTTTGTTTTTTTAAATATTTTAATAATTTTTTTTTACTATGTATTTTTATAACTTTTACTTAATTTTTTCAATTACCATCCAAACATAATCTCAACTCTTTTTTCTCCTCGATATTCACACTAAAAAAAAACTAAAAAATGAATAGAGTTCAAAACCAAAAAATGGCATTCCCAAACAAGGCCTAGTAGATACCATGCCAAATACATTGAGAAAGAAAAGAATTAGAGTAGATACTATGCCTAATTCGTTGCTTAGGGAGATCAATAGCTTAAGGAGTAGATACCATGCCCTTAGGTTGGAAAGCATTACCGGTATGATTGGAACATTAGCAAATTGTTATCTTAATTATTCTAATTAGTGGTGGATGTCAAAACCCTAACCCTTTCGTTATTCTTATTTTCTTTTTAATCTTTCAATTCATGGCAATTCAAAGATATTTAAATTTGAAAATCAATTCTAAGCAAAATCACCAATCCTCGTGGGAATGATCTCGTATTTGCCTACTATACTATTGCTTTGATCTTGTGCACTTGCGAGTAAAACGTATCGAATATTCGCCTATTAATTTAGGTGGTATTTGGCACAACACCTACATTGAGGTCAACACAGAGACTAACAAGGATGATGCCGACCACCTCTATGACCGCAATCGCTTGAGGGTCGCCAAGGCAAAGCTTAGATTCCAGGTTATCTACGACAACCGGAACATAGTAGTTGAGCAGGGAATGGACGTGGCCGATTTGGCCAACAACGTCCCTAGGGTACGGGAACTACTTGATGCCCTGGGATGGCTATCGATGGTTGAAGACCACCAGCTGGCCACCACACAATTGGTTCACGAGTTTTACACGAACATTCACCATTGGACCAGCGACTCTTTCAAGACCTAGTTTAGACACAAACCTCTCACGGTGACGCCCGACCTCATCAGTAGCATTGTCAGAGTATCGAGGGTGACCAACCAAAGATTCCTATCGCCTGTCGACGGTATTCATAGCCGCGGCCAGATGGTTGAGCGCTTCACCAATGGGCACCCCCACCAGATGGAGATGGATGGGGAGGGGGCTTCCAAATCAACGCCCTCAAGGACGACGATCAGCTCATTTATCACGTCATGATCAGTCAGATCCTCCCGGTCAAGAGTCTTGCCACCATGACATGGGAGAAAGCCCTCCCCTTATATGCTATCCTGACGCAGACCCCCATCGATTTCTGCTCCTTTGTGCTCTCGACGATGATGGGAGTGCAGCTGGCCTACCAGGTCACCTCCCTACTGTTAGGATTGATGCGTATGTTTGTTAAAGTAAACTTCAAAAAATTTCATTTTACGCAGCGAAATAAACACGATCCCCCAAGACCTTTTATCATCAAAATAAACTTGTTTAGATCTAAAGCAAACATATAAGTTATAATTACTTACATGTAGATTCGGCATCTCCTAGGCATGAAGTAATAGAAGTATCCATTGATTCTTTTTAATTTTGGTGTTGGACTAAGTAATTGAAGTTCCAACATGCTTGTAAACTTCAAGTATTCATCCATACTCATCTCGCCTTCTTTGCATTCTTCGTGTCTTCTTGAACTTTAAGAACATCTTTATGTTCTTCATCATATTCACGAAGATTTCTTGAACACTTGATTGTAGATGAAGAATATCAAGATCTTCCATCAATTGGGGTGAAAATTTCTCCAAATGATCTTCTCTTTGATGACTAAAGATGACTGATGAGTGCCAAATATTGCATATTTGGGCCCCTTAATTTGCATTTACTAAGCCTGTAGCTTTATTATTTTCTGATGTTTTGGTTAGTGTTAGTGTTTTACTGTTTTGCAGGTTGCTGATGGGAAAAATGCGGTATTATTGTGAAAGATCCAAAGAATTGGAAAAAAAATGCATTTCTGAAAGTTGGGATCGAGCACACAGTACCACGCTTGAGCGCACCTGCGCTCGAGCACAGCAGGGACACGCTCGAGTGCACCCTCGCCTAAGCCCAAACACACAGAAAACTTGAAGCACACTCGAGTACGCTCTAGTGCAACTAGAGTGTGATCGAGCACACTCGGGCTGACCTAGCAGCGCTGAAACCCTAGCTTTTTAGATTAAATACCCATGTTTTCATTTTAATCACAACCAATTAGGCGCCGTTCAGTGTATTTTTCGTCTTGTTGGCATTTTGTAGTGCTAAAACGATTTCTCTTTGTAAGTTTCTTTGTTTCCATGAATTCAATTAGTATTTTTATGCTTTTTGTAGTTATGAGAGGCTAGAATCTTCAACTAAGGTTAAAGATGAAGCCTCACCATTAATTAGTTTGATATTTCTCATGTATGTTCGTACAATTCCGACATTTATATATATATGATATTCTATTTCAATTCAGTTATTAGATTAAACCCTTTTAATTGATTGTTTAATTATTTGTTTGATTAAATGTTGGATATTCAATGTGTTACTAACAGATACATTGAATCTTTTTATTGAAATTTGATATCCATTGTTTTTTGTAATTCAAACAGATACATTGGATGTTTTGGTCTCAGCTGGATATTCGTTGTGATTTGTAATTAGGATGGATTCATTGAATGTTTCAATAGATTAATTTTAGGGGAAAATGCAGTTTACCCCCCTGAAGTTTCAGGGGTTTTTCAATTTTAACCCCAAAGTTCAAAAATTGGCAATCTACCCCCCTGAAGTTTCAAAAATTGGCAATTTAAACCTTCCGTTTAATTTTTCCATTAAATTGGACGGAAATTTTTTTAAAAAAGCCTAAGGGCAATGATGTAATTTCATAGATTTCCGTCAATTTTAACGGAAAAATTAAACGGAAGGTTTAAATTGCCAATTTTTGAAACTTCAGGGGGGTAGATTGCCAATTTTTGAACTTTGGGGTTAAAATTGAAAAACTCCTGAAACTTTACGGGGGTAAACTGCATTTTCCCCTTAATTTTATAAAAACAATAGAACATGCATAGGGTTTAATTGCTTGTCAGATGTATGAACAAAAACATGAGAATGTATGCTTTAATTTGGTAAGGTAAATTCTGAAAACCTTAGTGCTTTTATCATTTGGTTTTAATCAATTTAATTTAGTTTATCTTTTTGCGCAAAAAAAATCACATCAAATTCAAAACTAGGTTAAAATAGGATTAATTTAGATAGAAATTGAATTTCACGACACAATTTCTAGTGGATCGACCTTGCACTTGCATAATCTATATTGCACACGACTCATGCACTTGCGAGTATCATTTTAAAGCTCACAACAATGACTGTGAGTGTGGACTCAAAAAGTTTTTTCAAGAACAAGAGAAAAACTAGAAGCAAAACTTATTGAGAATTGTACTTAGGCCTTCCGCACAACGAATAAAGATATATGGTGATAATGGGTCTCCTTGCCGCAACCCTCAGGTTGGAATAATCTTTCCATAGGGAGCTCCATTAATAAGAACCGCATATGATACATTGCACACACAAGTCATTAACATTTGGATCCATCGGTCTGCAAAACTGATCTTCTTCATAACACTCTCCAAGAAGTTCTATTCCACCCTATCATAAGCTTTGCTCATATCTAATTTAAGCGCCATATACCCTTCCCTCCCTTTCATCCAAGTATCCATACTATATAAGGCCTCAAAAGCTATAAGAACATTATCCGTGATCAATCTCCATGGGATGAAGGCACTTTGATTGGGAGAAATAACATCCGCCAGCACCTTTTTCATTCTATTAGCAAGCACTTTGCAATAAGCTTATAAGTAACATTACATAAGCTAATAGGCCGAAATTTAGTAATACGAGAGGGGTTTTTTATCTTTGGAATGAGAAGAATATTGGTAGAATTAATAATAGCATCAAAAATACCTTCATTGAAAAAGTCTAGAATTGCAGTACATACCTCCTTTCGGACCGTGACCCACTCCTTTTGGTAGAACCCAGCTGCAAAACCATCAGGCCCCAAAGATTTTAAGGGATGCATTTGAGAAAGAGCTCTTTCGACATCTTCAGCCACAAATGGTCTCAGCAACCACTCATTCATCTCAGTCATGACTCGTGTCTCCAAACCATCCAAGCACTCATCCACTCCCACTGTGCCTCATGTAGAGAACAACTTCTGATAGAATTGGATAAAGGCTAGGCTAATAATATCTTCAGTTTTTGACCATTCAATCCCTGCCTCATCTTTCACCCGTTTCATTTGGTTATCCTCCTCCGGTTGTTCGTCCAAGCGTGGAAGAAAGGTGTATTTCTATCTCCATATTGATACCAATTTTGTTTCACTCTTTGTTTCCATTTGATGTCTTCAAGTTCCATAAGAATTTTGATGTCTAGCTGCAATTGTTTGATGGCTACTTGGTTGACATTCCCTTCCCTCTTCTAAAGTTCAATTAACTGCTTTGTCATCTCCTTGATCTTCTTCTCCACATTACCATATTTTCTTCTATTCCACCCTTGAAGACGGATTTGACATTGCTCCAGATTCCTTTGGACTGTCTTCATCGCCCCATCTTGATATCCATAACCTTTCCACACCTCCTCAATAATCTTACTACATTCTGGGTCAAGCTACCATCTAGCTTCGAATTTGAAACCCCGCCTCCCTCCATCCCCACACTTCATTTTATTCTCAAATCTGACGAGTAAAGGGTTATGGTCAGACGTTCTCACAACTATCACCTCAACTTTTGCCCCTCTATGCATCCCACACCATCCATTGTTAGCCATAGCTCTGTCAAGACTTTTTTGGGTGAAATTGTCATCACACCTCTTATTTGTCCAAGTGAACTTGGGTCCTGAGAACCTAGATCCCCCAAACAACAATCCTCAATTGTGGATCTGAAAGCCTCCATTTGTCCCTCCCTTTATCTGTTCCCCCCGAATTTCTCTTCTTGATGTGTTATTTCATTAAAGTCACCTACACAAATCCATGAGATCGGGGAAAAAATTTTAAGATGATTCAAGAGTTCCCAAGACTCACTTTGTTTTTCACTCTCCGGATTGCCATAGAACCTAGTCAGCTTCCAAGGGCCACTATCCTCCTCTAATGTCACAATGGCATTGATATGCCTTTGTGAGTAATTCTAAATCTCCAACTCATTGACATTCTTCCATAATAATGCGAGACCACCACTCCTTCCCCTAGGATCAACAACAAACAAACTTGTAAACCCCAATTTCCCTCTAATCCATTCCATATGTTTTCGGTTGCTAATTGTCTCCATAAGAAACAAAAAGCTGGGCTTCTTCTCCTTAACCAACTGGCTATGGTCTCGAACTATCCCGGGGTTCCCAAGCCTCCGCCAATAAATTTCCGTCCACTTCAAGCTACCCCATACCCTTCTCATTCTTCCTCCGCTTGTCTGCTCCTTCCTTTCCTTCCTCCTCTTTGAGTAATTTTCTTTTTTGAGTACTTCCTGACACCTTTGATGGAGTGGCTCGTTTGACCCCCTTCTCTCGGGCCTGCCATTTTCACTTCTGCAAATGTTTCCCTTCTCGCCTCCCATCTAGTTTACTGTTACCCAAACTCACAATCAAGGGATTGGATGTCTCCTCTTGCAGCAAATACCCTTGTTCCTCCATAGCTTCCATTTGATTTTCCTTAACAGGCCCCACCTGCATTGTTGTTCTCTTTGCATTCAAGGTCTCCTGCATGGTTGGATGGGGCTGGCTGCAGAATTGCATGGATGCAGAAGATTGGCTGCATTCCCCTTCGGTGATAAGCCCCTTTGAAACGTTACTGCCCCTCTCCTTGCTTAGTACACCTGGTCGCACCTCATAGTCTGTCATGACGCCATATGGCCCTTCATTAAATTCATTATGACTCTCCCCATTATGTTCCATAAAATCTGGACGCGCCTTATTAGCTTGGATTCTTCTAACCTCAGAATGGAAAGAAACCTCCTCATCAAAGCACTCCCTTTTCCCGATTATTGCTATGTTGACTACCCCTGATTTTCGGACCTTTCCTTTTGGAATCCTCCCTTCTGTCTTGCCCCACCGTCACAGTCCCAGCTGCCATCTAGAGAATCCCTTCCACCTACTCCTCCACTGAATTTCCGTCTAAGATCCTCAACCTGTAGCGACACTCCCCTGGGTTTCACTCCATCCTCCTCATGCCGTCGTTGAGATGACCGTTTGTCACACCCACATCCTCCGTGCAGAATTCTTCGACAATTATAGCAAAACAAAAGGAGCTTTTCATATTTGAAAGTCACCCAATATGTTTTCCTCCCCAAATTTAATGCTCTGCCACTCTCAAGCGGTTTGTGAATGTTTACCCGAAGACGCAAGCACCTTCCCCACCCTATACCATCTCCCGCCACATCGATGTCTTCAAGGTCTCCAAGAGATTCTCCTATTCTGGTACCCACCCCTTTGTTCATACAGATCAAAGGCATATCATGCACTTGAATCCAGAATGGAGAATGAGTAAACTCCGCCTGAGCCAGTGGGACGCTCCCATCAAAGTCATTCAACACCAGGATTTGATGATCAAAGGACCATGGTCTACGTTCAAGAACCCTCTTTTTGTCCTCAAACTCCGTAAATTCGAATAACCATACATTATCCTAGACTTCTTTGAACACCACATAGCCCACCGTTCTCCATATTCGGGATAGTACAGTCCTGAAAGCTTCTTTATTAACTTTCTTCTTATCTCCAATTCTACCAATTAGGCATCGTTCTCCTGTCACCCTACCATCTTCTATCTCACCTTCAATTATTGTAATTCCAATTTTTTCACCCCCTATGAGAGAGATCCTTCCACACAAAGTCCCCAGATCGTCCCCCATCATCAACAACCTTCCCCCTTCCTTCACGTTCATAGCTGGTAGAAGACTAAACCCTCTAGCCTAGTTTTTCTCTAAGAGTGTCTCAGAGAAACCCTAGCAAGGACAAAAGTAATGTCTCTTAAGATAGCTCAAAGGCTTCAATAAAAGTCATAGGTAATTGAGAAAAAAATAGAGGAATAAGAAAGATCTATAAAGCAACCCGCACCAAAGTAAAAGCCAATAAACTCAGAATGCCCATCTTGAGACTTGCTGACCAAATCATTCACATGTTTCAAACTTTCCATGGGTGGTGGAAAATAAAATAGAAAAGGATTTCATGGGGGTGGTGGGCAGAAATTAGTGTCCAAACAAAACCAATATATAAAATTAGCATTTATGAACCTATATAGTTTTGAGTGAAATATAGAAAGTTTTCATGATTTAAAAAAAAAAAAAAAAAAAAAAAAATCTCAAACATTAAATATATTTCATAGTAAACATGAGAACATCATATTAAACACATGCAATCATTAAAGAAATAATCATGAAATAGATGAGTGTAGATTTTTTTTTTTTTTTTTTTTTTTGCTATTAAGTTAGCTTTTTCTTTTTTTGTCTTTTTTTCCTTCTAATTGCTAGGATTTTGTGAAAATACTCTTAACCCTATTATTTTATGCATATGATCATAAGAGTTTTAATGAGCAAATAAATGCATATTATTCGTTATCAAGAGTTCAAAATTTGATTTCAATTTAAAATTCTTTCTTAATGGTCTCTGAGAAAAAAAATATATTGGAAACTCAATAAACCACATCATATACATACATAGATATGTGAGTGTTCATGTTACAAACCTTGGGTAGAACTCACCCTTGAAAACTGGCTTACAAGGGAAGGGTGCCCAAGAACTTATACACACATAGTTAAGATTAGACTTAAGCCATGTTGGACACTAGGATCGTAACATACCACCGTGTTTCCGTGGCCGACGTCCACAATGGCCCACTCTATTAACACTGACCTGATGGTTGCCCTTTCCCTTTTGGCGGCTCCACTCACCTATCAGTATTCTAATCTAGCCCATAGGTCACCCCCTTTGTGACTCAAACCCCTCGACATGGTGGCTAGCTTTGATACCAAGTTCATAAGAACCCACTCCTGATGAATAGAACTACGAATGATTTATTATAGAAAATAGTGGGCTAGATCAAAATACTAATAGGCAAGTGGAGCCACCAAAAGAGAAAGGGCTACCATCGGTTCAGTGTCAATAGAGTGCGCCATCGTGGACGTCAGCCACGAAAACGTGGTGGTATGTTACGATTCTAGTGTCCCACATGGCTTAAGTCTAATCTTAACTATGTGTATATAAGTTTTTGGGCACCTTTCCCTTGTAAGCTGGTTTTCAAGGGTGAGTTCTACCCAAGGTTTGTAACATTTGGTATCAGAGCAAAGCATGCCAACCAACAAAGACCGCATTGAAAAATTGGAACTCAATATGGACGAATTGAAAAAGGAGATGCAGGAGATGCGTGGTGAGTCTTCAACTCAATTCAATGAGCTTAAGACCGTACTTCTACATTCTTTTGAGAAGGGAGAGTCTTCAGCCAAAAAGGAATTCAAGGAGAAGGAACAGGATGATTCTAAGACAAAGGGAGGGGAGAATAATATGATGTATGGCCTTCGGCCGGTGTTGTGTCAAATACCCACCTAAATTAATAGGCGAATACTCGGTACATTTTACTCGCAAGTGCACAAGATCAAAGCGATAGTATAGTAGGCAAATACGAGATCGTTCTCATAAGGATTGGTAAATAATGTTTAGAATTGATTTCCTATTTAATAACAAATTGTCACGAATAGAATTGAAATAAAGGAATAAATTAAAAGATAAATTAAGACTAAAAAGGATTAGGGTTTTGATTTCCACCACTAATCAGACTAATTAAGAGAACAATATGTCAATATTCCAATCATACGGTATATTTAATTCTTGTCAACCTAAGGGCATGGTATCTACTCCTTAAGCTATTGATTTTCCTAAGCAACGAACTAGGCATGGTATCTAGTCTAATTTTTTTTTTCCCCAAAGGATTTAGCATGGTATCTACTAAGTTGTTCTTTAGGGAAGCATAAATCTATGGAAATCGACAAACACATGAAGCGTAGGATATGGTATCTACTCCTAGTTCCCCGTGTTGATTAAGCTAAGAACCCGTGAGGAGGCTCTTTTGTCACTTTATTAAGCCCAAGACTCGGTCATCTAAATTGACTTAATCAACAAATCCATACCATATGCATATGAGGAATTCAATAAACCAAAAATTAATCGATTAAAATACCAAAATATGTTTGAAACAAAAGTGTAATTGAAATCCTAAAAAGACATGATTAGGGCATCAATCTAGCCCTAATTAGAATATAAACTACATAACAAAATAAAAGGTGGAAGAGAAGAAAAACCCAAACTCCTCTTGATCTAGCCTTCAGTTCCTTTCCAGAGCTTATGCCTGTTTGTCCACACTTTTTCCTAGAGGCTTAGAGGTCAATTTATAGGCTTAGGAAAACATAAAAGCCCAAGTAAACCTAGTAAAATCGGATGTCTAACTTCCTAGTCCAATTAGGATTAGGAAAACCTAATTTGGGGTGAAAAAGGAGTCTTTGCCGCATATTATTTTTCTCTAGAGCACGAGTGCGCTCAATCCTAAGGGGTTTCGCTTGATCGCACTTTTGCGATCGATCCCACTGATGTTGCGCTCGAGCGCATGTGCGCTTGAGCTTGATTCTTGTGCGCGCGGGTGTAGCTACTTGTGTGCGCAATCCTTGGTCTGGTGCTCGAGCTCTGATGCGCTCGATCTTATGTCTTGTGCGATCGAGCGCAGATGCGCTTGATCCTGGTAGCTTGTGCTCGATCCCAAAGCTCCAGATTTTTCTAAAAATACCCTTTAAGTCCAAAATTTCCAAAATTACTTCCTTTTCTTCAAAAACCTATAAAAAGACATAAAACACAAAAAGGAAACAAAACATCAAATAATAACAAAACTAAGAGCCTAACATATGTAAATTAAGGGGCTAAAATATGAATATTTTAGCTCTTATCACACCCCCAAACTTATATATTGCTAGTCACTTAGCAATACAAAACTGAAAATAAAAACAAAACGTAAAACCGAAAAGATAAATCCTTCTTTCATGGGATGTACTATTGCATTTAGCGTATGCAACGAGCCTTTTAAACCCCCAGGCATCCCTTGTAGGACAAGTGAAGTCTCGTGAGGGTTTAACAGAAATGTTACCCACAAACATTGTGCAAAATTTATGTTATCCCAAAGGTTGAAGTATCACTTAAAACACTAATGTTCATTCATTACCAAGCTTAAAAAGATAAACCTCATCTTCATAATGAATTGGAATTCTAAAGTCTAATCACTTACAAAAGACAAGGCATCACAAGTTCAAATTAGTGTAAAGTGAACTAACACATAACTATGAGGCTTCCAAATTATTTCCAATGTGCAATGACTCAACACCTCAAAGTTCACTGGGACTCCCATTGGAATGAATAACCAAGGCATAACTTTCTCTTCTTTTCTTTTCTTTTCAGGCTCTACAATGCTTAGTTCCCTTAAGCTTTCTAATTGACCCATGTAACAAGTGTTAAGCCAATGACTCCCAAACCAGATGGCTTTAGGGTATTAGGTGTAAAGGCACACCCCTAAGGACTTACTAACTCGAGTCAAAAAGGTTACGAAACCAAACTAGCAATGATATTAACTATATTAAAATTTTTACCTTTTAACGTGAACACTCATTGCTTAATGAGGCAAGAGGTCCAGTTACTTAGCAAAAATCTCACAATGATCAATTTTTTTTTTTTCTTTACTCTTTTTCTCTTTTTATATATATATGCCCAAGTATCCATCCAATAAGTCACCCAACTTCACCCAAGACATTGAAACATACACAATCAGATTAACATGTCATACCCCACAAATTAAGTGCTAATGTGCTTGTGGCAATTAAAATCAAAACAAGTGAATTCTCAACTACCAAAGGTAAGTAACTAGACTTAGAAACTCTATCATCAGATCATGTGTTCAAAATTTTAAACTCAACAATGAAATTCAAATCACAGTTTCTAGATCAACAAAAATCTCAGGAATAACTTGAACATGGATTTTTTTCAATTTTCTAAAAAAATAGAAAAAATTTAGATAAAGTAGAAAAATTTTAGACAAAGTGTGTGTGTTCCCCATACCCCCAAACTTGAATTACACATTGTCCTCAATGTGTAGAAAAACATGGAAAGATCTTACCCGGGATATAAGAAAACTGGTTGGACAAAGGTATGGCTCGTAGCATACCCCAAAACTTGAATGTATGAACACTTGTCATGGAATGGGGTGCCTCCCAAGAGTGCTAAGTTTACCGTCTTCAGCCAGACAGTTGATAGTAGCTTCAGTGCTACTATTCTCTGTGAGATGCTAGTTGGAATAGGTATGGCTTATAGCATACCCCCAAACTTGCAAGAACACTTGTCCCTAAAACAAATAAATACTCAAACCAAATTCCAGTCCAGTGCAACACATTGTTGTAAAAATATAATCAAAGAATAGAAATTGAACAATAATGGAGATAATAAAACCTGGAAGGAGATCATGTACCCTGGCCTAATGGAGGACTCAAGTGCATAGAGTAGGCATCGTATGGAATGATGACTGAATTCTAAGATTGACGACCCTACATGGAAAAGAAACCAATCAGATTCAGAATTTACAGCAGCTTTAGTACTGTTGGATGGAGGTGAGCTCGATCGTAGGGGACATGCAATCGATCGCATTGATACGCTCGATTCCTCTGGTTGGGTGCTCTGTCACACTACCACAGAATACAAATACAGCAACTGCTGTTTGGCAATGGTGCGCTCGATCACTAAGGACTTGCGCTCGATCGCACTGCCGCATGATAGCTCATAGTTGCAAACAGAAAACAGAGAAAAATTAAAAAAATAATAATAAATAAATAAATAAAAATAAAAACTAACATAATTTAAAAACAGAAACATAAAATAAGAGGCAAAATAAAAATAAAATAAAAGAGAAAACAAAAACAAAAATAAAAACAAAATTGAAATCAGTAGCTTCAGTACTGCTGTCTGACTATGCGCTCAGTTGCACAACTGCGCTCGATCTCCCTGGAATGGGCACTCAAGCGCACTGTCGCAGCACTGACTCATGAAGGACTCACAGCAGCATTAGTACTACTGTGTGGTAGTGATGCACTCGATCGCAGACCACCTACGATCTATCGCACTGCCGCATAAAATATTAGAGTTGCGGACAAAAACAAAAACGACTCACACAAAAACAAAAAAAATAAAATGAAATACAAACAAACAAAAACAAAGGAAATAAAATAAACAGGATTAAAGGAAACCAAATTAAACTAAAGGAAAAAATATCTAGACATAATTTAATACAATCCCCAGCAACGGCGCCAAAAACTTGTTGTGCCAAATACCCACCTAAATTAATAGGCGAATACTCGGTACGTTTTACTCGCAAGTGCACAAGATTAAAACAATAGTATAGCAAAAAAATAGGAGATCATTCCCACAAGAATTGGTAAATCATGTTTAGAATTGATTTCCTATTTAATAACAGATTGTCACGAATAGAATTGAAATAAAGGAATAAATTAAAAGATAAATTAAGACTAAAAATGATTAGGGTTTTGATATCCACCACTAATCAGACTAATTAAGATAACAATACACCAATATTCCAATCATACGGCCTAAGGGCATGGTATCTACTCTTTAAGTTATTGATTTCCCTAAGCAACGAACTAAGTATGTTATCTACTTTAATTCTTTTCTTCCCCAAAGGATTTAACATGGTATCTACTAAGTTGTTCTTTAGGGAAGCATAAATCTATAGAAATTGACAAATACATGAAGCCTAAGGCATGGTATCCACTCCTAGTTCCCTGTGTTGATTAAGCCAAGAACCCGTGATGAGGTTCTTTTGTCACTTTATTAAGCCTAAGACATGGTCGTCTAAATTGACTTAATTAACATATCCATGCCATATGCATATGAGGAATTCAATAAACCAGAAATTAATCAATTAAAATACCAAAATACATTTGAAACAAAAGCGTAATTGAAATCCTAAAAAGACATGATTAGGGCTTCAATCTAGCCCTAATTAAAATATAAACTACATAACAAAATAAAAGGTGGAAGAGAAGAAAAACCCAAACACCTCTTGATCTAGCCTTCAATTCCTTTCCAGAGCTTTTGCCTGCTTCTCCACACTTTTTCCTAGAGGCTTAGAGGTCTATTTATAGGCTTAGGAAAACATAGAAGCCCTAGTAAACCTAATAAAATTAGAGGTCTAACTTCCTAGTCCAATTAGGATTAGGAAAACCTAATTTGGGGTGAAAAAGGAGTCTTGGCCGCATTTGCTTTTTCTCTAGAGCATGAGTGCCCTCGATCGCACTTCTGCGATCAATCCCACTGATGTTGCACTCGAGAGCATGTGCGCTTGAGCCTAATTCTTGTGCACGTGGGCGCAGCTGCTTGTGCACGCGATCCTTCGTCTGGTGCTCGAGCGCATCAGGTCTTGTGTAATTGAGCACAGATGCACTTGATCCAAGTGGCTTGTGCTCGATCCCAAAGCTCCAAATTTTTTCAAAAATACCCTTTAAGTCCAAAATTTCCAGAATTGCTTCCTTTTCTTCAAAAACCTATAAAAAGTCATAAAACACAAAAAGGAAACAAAACATCAAATAATAACAAAACTAAGAGCCTAAGATATGTAAATTAAGGGGCTATGACTATTTTAGCTCTTATCAGCCTGCTAAGCTTGATTTTCCTCATTATTCGAGTGATGATCCCACGGTGTGGCTTGATCGGGTAGTGCAATACTTTGACTATCAACGTACCCCAGATGAGAGGAAGGTGACATTGGCTACTTTTCACTTCGAAGGTGTGGCCAAGTGGCAATGGATGAAAAAGGTGTATAGGGAGGAGAACCGTGCAATCACTTGGGAGGTATTTGAGAAGGAGCTAATTGTTCGTTTCGGACCTACCAAAATAGAACATTATGATGAAGCACTATCAAGAATCTAGCAACACAACACGTTGAGAGAATATCAATGTGAGTTTGAACGACTTGCAAATCGTGTCAGTGGATGGCCTCAAAAGGCACTTGTGGGAACCTTTCTTAGAGGAGTGAAGGAAGAGATTAGGGCGGAAGTGAGGATGTTCAAATTGTGCACTCTTCGAGATGCAATTGAATTAGCCCGTATGAGAGATGAAACGGTCAACAAACAAAAAAAAGAAATCAGCCGCCTGAAAATCCAAGACAGTTCAATGTCTCCAAGCCAGAGGAAACACCGCACAAGTCTACTATGCCCACTAATTCACGTGTAACACCATTAGGTCCAGCCAAGAGACTTTCCTGGGAAGAGATGCAAAAACGAAGGGAGAAGGGTCTTTGTTTTAATTGTAATAAAAAATTTGCTCTAGGCCATAGACGTCAAGTCCCTCAGGCATTTTTTATTGAAGCATACATACCGGAATCAGAATTGAAAGACCATGATGCCAATAAGGAGAAGTTGGGCAACAATGAGAGACCATTAATCTCTCTTTTGGATCAACCTTGCAGACAAGGTACCTCTTTGAGGGGGGGCGAATGATAGGAGTCTACGTAGGATAACTCTTGTTATCTTATCTTAGCAGTTATCTTGAGATGACAAGGAATAGCCATCTTTGTTGTTAACTTATCTTAGTAGTTATCTTATAGGAGATAACTACGTAGTCAGTTTCATATTTCATTATGTAGTTATCTTAGTCTTTAATATTGCAGTATAAGAAGGCAAGTCAATTAGCTAGGGAGTATCGTAAATTGACAATTGTCTCTTGGGGTTTGCTTCCAACCCTAATTGGATTCATTGTGGTCTCTCCTACCCGAAAGGAGTCTATTTTCTATAATAAATCATTTGTAGTTCTATTCATCAACAGTGGGTTCTTATCAGCTCATGCCACAAAAATTTTGATTTAGCGTTAGGGTTAATGTAATAAAATTTTCACTTAGTGAAATAATGTTAAAAATAAGGTTTTGCTTTTATGAAAATGTGAACTCATACCCTTTTTATAAGACCGTAGCACATAAACCATTAAATTATGCATATTATTCAAAGAGTAATGCTAGAAGTCACTCTTGGGTGATGTGGCTTGTAAAATCATCATTGGTCTTCCGCCTTATGATTGATTACTATTGAATTTTGATCAAATGGTGATTTTAAAAGCCACATCATTTTTTGAGTGATACAAGAGGGACGCAAGAGTAACTTCTAGCATTACTCTTATCAAAATAATCTTTTAAAATAAAAATATTTGTTTATGCTTAATACGTTTTGTGTTCCATTTAATTAAGTTGACATAGGCTTCACTTAAGGACCTAGACATTCTAGGGCCATCAACTTGGGCTTGCCTAACAATTAACCTAAACTAAGTTTGTTTGACATTACAATTTACAGACATAAAGTACCATGTTAAACCAAATCAAAGAAAATGTATTGTTTGAGACTGTGTTTTTAAAAAAATGTGATTTCAAATCGAAAATAAGGGATGCTTTTTTAATAAGAACTCGATTTAAAAGGCTAAACTGCGCTTTTAAAGGGAAATTGCAATTTTACCAAGCGCTTCACTGTATTTTAAAAAATTGCATTTTCAAATCGCACCTTTTGAAATCTTAAACCAAAACGGACCTAAGATAGTGGTTGTTGTACACACTAGTCACCATGTTCAAGATCCCACTCACCAATCTTAAATGTCGTCTTATCTTAGAACCATTATCTCAAACTCAAACAATAAGGCAACAATAGTGTATAAATTAGATCAAAAGGGAAAAAGTCATTATTGTTGTGGAGAAAATAAATAACTAATAGTGAACCCTCCATTGGTACCTTGGAAATATATAAAAATACAAATGTATTCATGACAAAGCCCATTAAAAAATGTTCTCAGATGTTTGCAAAAGAAAAACAACGTAGCACTATAGCACACAAAAACCCGCAAGTTTCATGCAACAAACAGAGAAAAATAGAATAGAGAAAAGCATTTTTGGGAAGAAAAGAAGAAGAAAATAGGTTGAGTCGCATAACCCAAAAAAGAATTCTCGGTGGAGTCTCAACACAAGAAAAGTCAAATTTGCAAAATTTGCTCTCTATTTGTTATTCTTAACGCTTATGGCTTTTACATACTAGGTTAACAAGCCCTCATTTGACACTAGGTAATTTATTCTTGCACCACACGTGCCTATTAAAAGAAACAACAAAAAAAAAAAAAAAAAAAACAACTTGCACATGCATGCTTATTCGAAGAAACATCCATATAACTTTGCAACCAAGAAAATTGAATAAGCATGTATCACATAAGATATCTTGCTTATGGGTGTGCGCATTCGTAACCATGAAGGCCAAGATTCATCTCAAAAGTGCTCGTCAATACATTCTACGAAACAACGTACTTGACGGGACCCAACAAATTTCGGATCTTGGAAGCAACGCCTTTTACATTCTATTTCAACCTGACGAGCTTTGGCTGTATATATATTCTTTCTCAGGTTGAGCAAATTCGGTAGGATTGTTAATACCAACCGACAAAATGATAAATAGCACACATCGCCACTACAAGGGGTCTTGTTAAATGCATACATTGTTTAGATGCTCTTTTAACGCAATGAGGTCTGTGATGATTGCCATCTGGTGAATCAGGAAAAAGAGAGAGAGTGGTAAGGGTATTGGCCTGAGCTTGAAATATTGTAAGGATCATCAACTCCATCGCAAAAAACGTAGTTTTTCGCAGAGATTTCATGGCCATCGGTTTCCTAATACCACTTTAAAAGTTATTCTCTGGAAGTTGAATAGAGAAAAGAAACAATATATAGGGATTAGACCATGTCGCATTATCACAATTGTGTGGCTTGATACCATTTGAAAATTGTTATTATAGTTTGGATTTTGACATTTTCTTTAAAGAAAAAAAAAAATTGTTCCTACAAACCTTCTTACAAATCTTCTTTATGGTAAATGTTGTTTAAGGGTTATGGCTTTTGAAATATATAATATTTCAGTTTAAGCAATTGTTGGTTCAAGTGATATATATGTACGTTTTGGCTAAAGACAAAAGGTTGCTCAAGATTATTTATGTAATTAATTTATGATTCTTAACCAATGTTAAGGAAGTGAGGAAGGAATTTTACACTAGTTGAAGAGACATTGTTTAAAAAATGTCTCTTAACCTAGCTCAGAGGCCTCCATAAAAACCATAGGTAATCAAGAAGAAAGTTTTGCTATTAAACTTGTGTATTCTCTGAGTATTTTAATTAGTTTTTATTTAAGTAATGGAAGAGGTATGCTTCATTGGTCTAAAAATACAAATTTATGACAAATTAAAATTTTATTTATTTATTTATTTCGTTTAGAGACAATTTTTCTAACTAATGTCTCTTGAAATTGGTCACATAGTTTCATAAAATCTAAAAGCAATTAAGAAGTAATTTGGAATAGTAAACTTGAATAATCTCCAAAGATTTCAATTGGTATTTGTTTAAACACGTGAAGGCGTATAATTCATTGGTCTTTTAAGAATACTAATTTTTGACAAATTAAAATCAATAGTTTTTCAATTTAGCGACTTTTGTTATTCTTCCATAAAAGCTTTGAAGTAATTGAGAAGTAATTTTTGGTGGTAAAATTGAATATTCTTCGAAGATTTCAATTGATATTTGTTTAACAAGTGAATAGATCAATGGTTTAAGAATACTACCTTTTGGCAAATTCAATTTGACAATTTTTCCATTTTTTTTTTTTTTCTTAAGCAATGTCTCTTAAACTATCTTAGAGGCTTCTATAAAAACTATGTGTAATTAAGAAGAAAGTTTTGATAGTCAACTTATGTATTCTCCAAATAATCAATTGCTTTTTGTTTAAGCAAGGGAAGAGATACAAATTCTTTTTCTTTTCGTTTGTTTAGAAACTTTTTTTTTTTTTTAAGTAATGTCTCTTCAACTAGGTCACGTGCTTCCATAAAAGTTATAAACAATTAAGAAGTTTAGGACAAGAAACTCGTGTATTCTTTGAAGATTTCAATTTGTATTTGTTTGAGCAAATGAGAAGGTAGTAATTTTTGGCAAATTAAAATTGGTAGTTTTTTAATAGGAAAAATGCAAAATCAATCCATGTTGTTTACTTGATTTATAATTAACTACATGTGGTATCAAAATAAACTCCCTGAAGTGTGCCAAAAAAATAATTTAATCCTTAGATTCAAATTCCGTTCACTAACTTAGTATATTGTCAGATTCTAATAGTGTAAAACGTTAGAACCAATTAAATTGTGATACTTGTCCGATTTCAATCTCTGTCACATTAACGGAATCTGTTAAATTAATGGACGAAATTTGATTGTAGGAACTAAATTGTTTTTTTGGCATACCCACAAGGAGCTAATTGTAAATTAGGTAAACCACATTGACTAATTTTACATTTTTTTCAAAAAAAAAAAAAAAAAAATCTAGGAGAAGCTTACGAGAGTGCTATGAGAGAACGGTTCAAGGAGTACATTACACCAGCATGTCTTAGCGTCCTGACAACGGTTTCCCTCATTTCTTGTGTTAAAAAACAAACATAAACAGAAGCTCATAATACCAAATCTAAATAACCAAGAAACATAAATAATTTTATATGATCCGGAGACCAGTATTTTGTACATGAACAACATTGTAAAGATACACAAATGTACAGCCCAATATGGGAATATTTAAAGATGGTACACAATTGCAAGAATCCATAAACTGACCAAAAAAAAAAATAGAGGTACCAAATTCATAGATGCTGTTCACTAGGAGATGGTCCATTGAAGTAAGAAAACAGCTCCATATTATGTCAATGTCAATGTCAACTTCCCAATCAAGCAGGCAATGGTTCCTCCATAACTGCATTTCAAAATTGTCAAAGCATTAGCAGTCAGCAAATGTAAATTCGGGAGAGAGAGAGAGAGAGAGAGAGAGACCCTTTCTCTTGGTGGAAACTTCAGCATCATCTGAAACCACTTCAGGTACAACTGGTGCTTTGGTTGGTACATCTGGAAGGTCCAACTTCACATCGAGTTCATCAGGTGTATTAGGCAGATCTTGAACGATGATCTGAATAAATGAAGGTGATTTTCTATTTCAGATAAAATATGCTTAAGGACAATGAAAATGAAACCATAGAAAGTCGAAAGAGAAGATCAACAAGAAACAGTCTGGAAGTGAAAGTTCAAGCTATAGATGGGAATACATCTAGTTCAACTAAATTCAATAAGCAGCACAAAACAATAAAATTTAAGTTATTGACAACACCCGGTCCAAACGGATAATTCCAACATTTAATCTTCTATTTGATATACTAAAGAAATCATTACAACAACTATAAATCAGTGTGAATTTTTCTTCGCAAAGAACCGAAATAACTAAAGCATAGGTCCAATGATGAACACAGGAAATTGATAAACTGCACAAAGTATAAAATCTCGTATTCATCCTAGATTTTCTTTGGCTGGTAAGAAACAACATTTGGAGAAAAGAGCTATAACATATGTCAAATGTAAATAATAAAATATAAATTCAAGGTAACTCTTGAATCTGAATACTTCTATAGAGTTGAGAAATAAAAACTTAACAACAATAACAATAATAACTAAAAAAACTGATCCTGTGAGTGTTTCTATAAAATGCATCCTACACCTTTTGTGGCAAAAGTGTCCAAATGCCTTTCTATATGGAGAAGAAAGAATAACACATTAAATGTCACGATATTTGTTACATTTCTAAACCTGTACAGTCACTATATACCCGACGAGTTATCCCCGTCAGAACACCAAATGCCATTTCTAGCATTTGAGAAAGTCATATTTCATAAAAATGAATAGTACAACATCACAATGCACCGCTCTAATGATCCTACATACAACACCTGGTTGCTAGGTTAAGAATAGAGAAAAAGTGAATTGTCTAGGTATAAAATATAACCACTAAACAGAAATAAAGACTTGGATACAGCAATTAATTATGGGCAAAACAAATACACAGGAACAAAAATATATCACATTTATGCTGCAAAGTTCATCCAAATATAAAACAAAATTCAGGCAGGATATGAACCAGATGTACACACAGAAAAATATGCGTACCTGACTTTCCAAGTTCTCAAATTCTGCTAAAATCTCCTCTTCGTCTTCTGCTGATAATTTCTCCCCCAATATTGCATTAATTTCCTTCAAAATCATAATAAACATGGAAGCATATACTTAGAAACTTTTTTTTAAAAAAAAAAAAAAAAAAAGATCAAGTATTGCTATATTTTGTTAAGCAAGAAGATCGAGTGTTATGGTAAACATTAAAAAAATTAAGCAGCTGAATGGAAAAGGCTGATATTATTCATAATAAAAATCCCAATTAGATGAGTACAAAACAAGTGCTATAAAAAGCACATTATGAACAAATAAAAATAATACGCTTACTTACTGAAGCAAGGGGAAGTATCATGTAAATAGATCTAAACAAATGAAGTGCATACCATAATAAGGGAATGCATTGCAAGCCACAAACATTAGAAGGGAATGCAAAGAGGGATCTATACACATGTTTTTAGGCATGTCATTTGATTTCCATTTGCAGCCCAGTTTTTTCTGACAAACAGATGCAGAGATAGGATCATCTCCATGTCCATCATTCTTTTTTATCAAACAATTGATGAGATTCACTGGTAGAAGAATACACACACACAAATGAGTAATGCTATATACCACATTTTTATCCCACAAATATTTCATAATGATGACGTGGAGTCCCAACCAACCTTTGGATTTTTTTTATTTTTTTTTGACAATGATTGATCAAAGGGTTAGTTGAAATTGCCACATATGCATTATGAGATAATTATGAAAATGTAGTTTCTAACATATATATATATATATATATATATAGTTTAAGACTAAAAACAAGGAACATATCTGAGTGGTGGAAATGAGAAACAGTCATTGTTGTATATAACAACGACAAACTCAATTTGAGACAACATTCTTCTTATCTGAGATCTCACCCTCCATTCATTTTATCTAAAACATAAAAAATACTTCACTGGAAATCAAATGTGAGATCTAGATCATATAACTGTTTTTTTTTAAAAAAAAAAAATACAGAAAAACAAAGAAAAAAAAAAGAGTAGAAGAAAAAGGTGTTTGATACTCCAGTGTCCGTCTCCATACATATGATGGAAATTTAGTTAAAAGAGGAAAAAAAGAAAAAGAAACAAAGAAAGCATGTGCACAGGATGATACAATATCTTGTTGTAGGTTATTTCACTTTTCAAACTCTGCAATTAACATACATAATGGTAAACATTATACAGAAGCACCAAATATTATAGGATGTTACCACAGCAATTTATCATAGAACAAAGAGGGAGAGAGAGATAAAGAATTTCCAAAAATAATTAGACTTAAAAACTCATCAATAAGAACAACTAGTCGTTACATCTAATAGAACCTGGGTAGCAGAAGAAATTAAACCAGTTCCTGAAGCTCTTTTGAGGTTACCGAAAATGAATCTCACTTGGTTTGATATATAATTTTAAGAAGGTACCTCAAAATTAAGTAATATGCTAGTCTCAACTGTGCAGTAAAAGAAAAAAACAGAGGAAGTAAAAGACAGTCAAGCTCACATCTTGATAAGCTTTGGCTTCAGTGGTATCATCCAATAGTTTTTGAACATCATCCAGGTTGATCTCACTTTGAATAGCTTGAATCGCATTAGTACCAGCCTTCAAGCTCTCAAAAACAGCTTTCTGCTTGCTTGCCAGTTCAATATCTGCCAACTGAATTAAAATGTAAATGAGTATCAACATGTTTTCTTAGAGTACACAATCATATGAAGCGTCAAACCAAGTTTAAAGTATAGCTGCACTGAATAAAAACCATTAATTCATTTTAAGGTTGGAAAAACAAATTTAAGCCCATTCTGGTGAAATTGAAAAGGCCTCCAAATTGGTAGGAGTACTCCTGTGTTGAAAAATTGTTGAGAAGAAAAAGAGAAGAAGAAAGAGAAAATTTGAATAAAAGTAAGCTGCATATTGGTATAATTACTTGTTGCTCAACGTTAATAAGCCAGGTATCAACTTGCTTCAATAATTCTTCTTGCGTCTTTTTCTTCTTCAATGCTAATAAGGCCCTGTCCTTTTTCTTTTCACGAATCAAGTCTCTTGCAGCTTGCTTTTCTGCTTCAATGACAGCATCAAGCTGAATAAAGTGGATCACAAAAGAAGCAACATGAACTGTTAATCACATGACAAAACATATAAATACTACTTTCATTTTTTGTTACCATTTCTGAAACAAGATACATAACAATTAACCATACAAACCTTTGATCTTTAAAAACGTTCCAGAAACTGTTCAAAACTTCAAAATAAATAAAGAAAAAAAAAAAAAAGCCACATTGTGATGCAGGGAGGTGTGTAGGATTGAAGGATTTGTGCAAGAAAATAAATTTGTAATGATTCACAGCCAAAATTCATCTACCCCTGATAAACACATTCTAAAAACTTGAGACAATCTGCCCTAATACCGACATCAACCTATTTGCCAGAACTTTAGAAATAATTTTGTACACCCCACCCACTAAGCTGATAGGACAAAAATCCTTCATCTCCACCGCCCCAGCTTTCTTCGGAATAAGAGATACAAAAGTAGCATTAAAACTCTTCGAACTTTCCTCGGCTATGGAACTCCTTAAACACCACCATAATATCCTCTTTTAATACCTCCCAACATTTCTAGAAAATCCATCAGGTCGCCTTATCTCCATTAAAATTTCTCACCACCTCCAATACTTCACTCTCCTCAAATTCTCTCCCCTCATCAATGGAAAGTAATGGGAGGCCATCCACCTTTGGTTGCCACATATATTGTTCGAAATACAATTGTTTATAAAAGTTCACAATATGTTCATTTATTACTATTGAATCAACCATCAAATTCCCATTAACCACTAAGGACTCCACCGAATTATGTCTTGAGTGCAAATTCACCAAGCGATGGGAAAACCTAGTATCATTATCACTTTCTTTCTTGGTTTTTTTGGGGGGGTATCAAGAGTCGAACACTAGGCATCTCTTCAATATTATTCAATCCAATCCAATATCAGCTATTGATCAAGTCCAAAAGATCTTTTGCTAATATATTGAGAATATAAGGGAAAAAATAAAATAGGTATATATATATATTTGTGCTGACAAATTGAGTCACGACTAGCTTGCTTAGCCTAACTGACCTACTTTTAACGTGAAAAAGGTGAGAAAAATAATGATAGAAAATTGAACCAAAAAAAAGGATAAATTTTTTGAGGAAATCAAGAGGGAATTTTGGGAAATAAGGATTACCATAAAATAAAATTAATTACGACTAGCTTGGTCTAAGATTAATAAAAAAATAATAATCATGATGAAAATGCTTCAAAATAATATAAAATATAAAAGGAAGAAAAAGAAGAATATTAGTCCAGGTTTTTCCATTGTAGCAGACGTGCTTGAGTAAATTTTCACATGTTATCTAACTTCTTCTCCATATATACATATCTTTACTTTTGAATATAAACCATCAATATTGGTAGATTGGTCCTCCTTATACCAATCTTTTTAATTCTTAAAGTCAGGATTTTAGGTTCATGTTCATTGCTTATTCTTCTTCCCAAGTAGACATCCAGAGTGGTATGAGGATGAAGGTTTATTCCCTAGAGAAAAGCCATGGGAAATATGCATAGTTCCCTAAGTTGACATAGTATATAAAACTTCAAAAGTTAGTACTTCCTCCATCCCAATCTCAATTCTTCCCAAGTAGACATCTAGAGTGGTATGAGGATGAAGATGTATTCCTTAGAGAAAAGCCATGCGAAATATGCATAGTTCCCTAAGTTGACATAGTACATAAAACTTCAAAAGTTATTACTTCCTCCATCCCAATTTCAATGCCTTGGCTTGAAATGGCACAAAATTAATTAAAAGAATTACAATAATCTCCCTAAAATATCCTTTATATTAGATACAAGCCTATTTTTATAAAAATCTTGTTTTTTTTTTTTTTTTAATAAAAAGGTAAGAATAATATAAGAGATTGAAGAAGAATTTTCTGTTTAGAAAGTGGACATGTATATACATACATTTTATATATATATTAGGAGGTCGCACAAGATAAGTCAACAAAAGATCTAGTATCCCATTGCTAGTCAATGAATAAGATGAAGAAATCTATGATTCTTCAAAATTCGGTTTTCATTGGGGTGAGTGGTGCTCCATCGACACTTCAAGGCCGCATGGCGTGGGGCTTTGGAAGAATATTAGGAAGGGATGGAGGTTATTTTTTAAGTCATATCAAATTTTGATCCAGGGGATGGTTCCAATATTTGATTATGGGATGATGTGTGGTGTGGAGGTTCAAGTCTCAAGGTAGCTTTCCCAGGTTTATATAATATAGCTAGTGTGAAAGATGCGTCTATTGCCGCTAACATGGATTATTCGAGTGGCTCCTTGCAATGGAATGTTAGCTTCATTCTCTTGGTAAATGATTAGGAAGTGGATGTGCTAGCTTCTTTCTATACTTTGTTGTACTCTCATAATATGAGAAGGGATAGGGAGGATGTGATTGGGTGGGTTCCGTCGCACAAAGGGAAGTTTGATGCGAGTTTTTTTTATAAGACCCTTACCTGTAATGAGAATCTCATTTTCCCATGGAAGAGTATTTGGCGGATAAAGGCTCCTTCAAGAGTGGCTTTCTTCGTATGGACGGCGGTGCTAGGGAAGGTCCTTACATTGGACAATCTTAGAAAGAGACAACTTATCGTAATCAATAGATGTGGCATGTGCAAATCGTATGGGGAGACAGTTGATCATCTCTTTCTCCACTGTGAGGTCGCCAAGGCACTATGGTATGCTATTTTCAGCCGTTTTGGATTGAATTGGGTTATGCCTAATAGGGTGGCGGATCTATTTGCCTATTGGTGGACGGGAAGTCGTTCTCGGAGTGCTACGGTGTGGAAGATGGTCCCTCTTTGCCTTTTGTGGTGTTTGTGGAGTGAGAGAAATGCGAGATGTTTTGAGGATCTTGAGAGGTCTTTGGAGGAGCTTAAGTCTTTTTTTTTCTTCTCCCTGTTCACTTGGACAACTGCTTATTTAGCTCCATTAGTGATTAACTTTCCCGATTTTCTTGTTCTTTTTACTTCTTCTTCTTAGACATTCTCTTATATACGTCCTGTGTATTTGGGTTGCGCCCATCTGCGGCTTTTGGTACATACAACATTACTTATCAAAAAAAAAAAAAAAACTCGCTCCAAAAATGTTCTTGTGAATAATGATGATGGGAATCAAATTGTTCTTCTTGCTAATAAAGCTTTTGGAAGAAAGCAGTCAGGCTATCAAATAGATCTCCAACAATGTGGAGACTCAAAAAATCCAAGACAACACTAATCCTTCAGCAAAAGCCCACGATAAGTTTCTCATTCGTTATGACAACCTAATTGACATGCCAAAAGGAATCAAGAATATGCCACAAAATGATCGACATGCCACAAGGAATCAAAGAAATACCACCTTTATTTGAGAAGATCAATGAAGAACATCCAAATGCTATCCTTCCTCCTCCTCCTCACACAAATGAATTGAAATATGATGCTTCCTATTAATTAACTATAGACTTTAATGCTTTTTCATTCTCTTTTTTTTTTTTTTTCCTTTTTTTCACTTTTCAGAACGCTTGATTGTGATGTTCCTGGAACTATTGGCCTAAATTGCAATAATTTCTAAAAACGCACATGTTTTAGAGATCATTGATTTATCATGATTAGTTAGTCATAAGAAAAAATATAAAATTTAGATATCCACTACCATATCATAGAGGTTTTCATATTGAATCTTGACCTCATTAAGATATGCAGCTTTTTCTTCTACTTTCTCAAGTTGATCTCCGTGAAAAAGATGATGATTGCCTATATCCACAACTTTTAAACATATCAACCGTCGAAGTGAAACCGGTTGCCATCTCATTCTATTTCAAGCAACTTTCAGGGACCAACTATTCTTTCCAAACCTCCGTAAGTAAAATTGGTTGGCAGAAGAAACTCTCAACTCCCAACAAGGACAAGCACTACTATATCACAGATGCTCCACATTAAATAATCAGCACAACATAGAGCATCTCAATGGTCATGGAGCAAACTCATCAATCCCTCTCAACCCCTTATGCTAGTTGATCCTGCTTCATTCCAACTTAAACACTAATGTAAAAGGCTTCTAACTACCGAAATTAAACAGTTCAAATAAGCATTAAAACCAACCAATCCATCATTTTCTCATGATTACAGAAATTTGATAATTAGTTTTCTGATAGGAATCATGGCCCACGTGGGCGTCAAAGTTAGTGGGGAAAAACTACCATGTAAGGTGTTAGTGGAGAAGTTATTATCAGTTATCATGTTATTAGTTATTGTATTTAAACTAGGGACAAAATCTTGAGAGAGGAGGATTTGGTGTAGAGTTATAATTTTGTTGTGGTTCAACTCCGACCCTAAGTGGAGTGTTATCTTGTTTATCTTGTTCTGACTGGGACCCACTAGGGTATCAAAACGTATTATCTTGTTTATGTGTTTGTATTGTGGTAGAACTCCAGTCATAAGTGGAGATTTGTAACGTGTATTATCTTTATATTATATTAAATATTAGTTGTGTTTTTATTCTCTACTTGGGACCTATCAATTGGTATGAGAGCGCAAGGGTATGGCGACAAATCGTGAGAAGATTGAATCTTTGGAGGCAAACGTATATGACGTTAAGGAAGGCATTCAATGCTTGGAGGAAAGAGCAACTAGCTCCGCCGATCACATGCAAAGAATTGAAGGCTTAAATGAAATCTCAACTCTTCTTTCAGTGAAACATGGACCAGTTAACCGTCAACCATACTACACGTATCAGCAGGGTGGTCCTTCAAGAGGTTTTCATCAAGGAGGGGCAACTCGGCGACAAGCGGTGGTGCCACGTTATGCCAAAATGGACTTTCCACGTTATCAAGGAGATGATCCCACCGAATGGTTGAATCGGGTGGTACAATTCTTTGACTATCATGGCACGCCCCCGGATCAAAAGGTGGTGTTGGCATCTTTCCATCTTGAAGGTGAGGCTAACCAATGGTGGCAGTAGCTGCAGAAGGCTCATCTAGAGGAAGTTATGCCGGTTACTTGGGAAATATTTGAACTAGAATTATGGGCTAGGTTTGGGCCAACTGACTGTGAAGATTTTGACGAGTCTTTGACGAAATTAACGCAAGTAGGATCCTTCCGTGATTATCAAAAGGATTTTGAGAGATTGGGGAATAAAGTTCAAGGGTGGACTCAAAAGCACCTGATAGGCAACTTCCATGGAGGTCTTAAACCAGAGATTGCAGAAGGGGTTCGAATGTTCAAATCCAGGACGCTCAAAGATACTATCAGTTTGGCTCGCATGAAAGATGACCAATTGTGTCGGCAAAGGAGCACAATGAGTCGGAATTGCAAACCACAAATAAATATCCACCCAATGTACCGACAGTTCAGAAAATCACATGGGAAGAGATGCAACGACGGAAGGAGAAGGGACTATGTTTTCATTGTAATGATCGCTATACTTTAGGCCACAAATGTCGAGCTCAACACGTTTTTCTTATTGAAAGAGAAACCCGCAATATTGACACAACTAGCCGTGGGCAGGATGAAGCAATCGAAGAGGATATGGTCATACTAAAGCAACAAACTGCACAGAACCTTGAGGACAAGGTTCCTTTCGATGGGAGGACAAATGATAGGCATCACGGCCCACGTGGGTCTCAAAGTTAATGGGGAAAAACTACCATGTAAGGTGTTAGTGGAGAAGTTATTATCAGTTATCATGTTATTAGTTATTGTATTTAAACCAGGGACTAAATCTTGAGAGGGGAGGATTTGGTGTAGAGTTCTAATTCTGTTGTGGTCCAACTCCCACCCTAAGTGGAGTATTATCTTGTTTATCTTGTTCTGACTGGGACCCACGAGGGTATCAAAACATATTATCTTGTTTATGTGTTTGTATTGTGGTAGAACTCCAGCCATAAGTGGAGATTTGTAACGTGTATTATCTTTGTATTATATTAAATATTAGTTGTGTTTTTATTCTCTGCTTGGGACCTATAATTTTTCTGTTTTCATATCACAGAATAAACCATAATCAAAATGAACATATCAACTCTAGCTGTTATAGAATACGTATTTTCACTAACACTCCTAAGAAATCAGAAAATTCAGCTCAAGTCAGCAAATAATCATTCTTCCATTTTGCTCCAAATGGTTTCTAATCATTTAATCGAGTTGATCGCCAACCAAACCTTATATCCCTCTTTTCTTTTCGTTTTCCTCAATTTCACATTCAAAAATCGAATTGCAGACTACTAAAACGCCCTAAAACTAATACAAAGTCAATAAATTTAGAGCTACAATATAAAAGAAGACGAAGAAGAAGAAGAAGAAATCAGAGAGGACCTGTTGCTGATATTGGGCGAGCTTGCGTCGCTGGGTCTTCAGAGAGAGAATCGCTCGATCCACCTCGGTGATTTTGGGCTTCTTCACAAACAAATTCCCCATCTATTCCTATCCAATATTTTTATTTTCCGGATTAGAGAGGCAATGATTGGACGAAAAACAACAAGCTTTTTGATCTGGATTTTCGCTGGGAGGAAGAATATACAATAAAATATAAATCAGAACTGGTTGAGGAGAGGGACTTTCATCACCGAATCCGATGGAAGAAGATGACGAAACGGTTAACTGGAAAACGGGAGGAAACGCTGTTGCATAGTGCGGCGAGAGAGAGCGTCGTCAGTGGCGGCTGAGAGGCCGAATTGAAGGAAGTGTTGGCAAAGCAAAATTGGAATTCAACAAAGGCAATCTCAAAGCCATTTGAATTACTTTTCCGTCACAGAAGGATTTGATTAATAAAATTGGAAATTGCAGTAATTAAATACAAACTGGAGAAAATATAGGAGACGTATAAAGACTAAAGAGTATTCGCAAATGTATTCCTCCGAGTTAAATTTGAGGATAAAAATTTAATTTGTTAAACTTAGTGAGCTTTGAAAATGAACCAAACATCAAATTTTTATATTTTTATGTGCTCTAGTTAAATATTATTTTTTATTAATTTTAATATGAGAGATGAGTGTAAAAAATAAGAATGAAAAATTGTCTAGTGATAGGACAATCTCTAACATGGTGATAAAGACTATAGAAATATGAACATGGTTCAAGGGGTCTTGGAATGTCTCCCCACATGAACTAAACTTAACAAAAATAAAATAAAATAACAAAAGAAAAGTAAAAAGAAGATAAATAAAAAAAAATTAAAAAAAAAATTATGCCTTAGTTATTTCATCCAATTGGGAGCCTAATGAATTTTAAGCATTGAACCATTCATGTCAAAATTATTTTTTGAAGCCTCATAACTATGTGTTAGTTCACTATTACACCGATTGGAACTTATGTTATCTCCACTACCATTTGTTAGTAATTTGATTTTGAATTTCCTAGAATTTTGAAGATGGAATTTATTTCTTTAAGCTTGCTAATGAATGAAAATTATTATTTTGTGATACTTCATTATTGTGGATAACATAATAATGACAATGTTCGTAGGTATCATTCCTGTTAAACCCTCATGAGACTTCACTCTTCTTCTATGGATGTTTAGGGGTTTAAAAGGCTTACTGTATACGCTAAATGCAATCATACATCCCACGAAAGAATGATTTATCTTATTTTTTCCAATTGATATTTTTGTTTTGTATTGCTAAGGGACTAGCAATATTTAAGATTGGGGGTGTGGTCAGCACTGAATGTCGCACATTCAAGCCCCTTAACTCACATTTGTTAATTCCTTAGCATTGTTATTTGTTTTATTTTGTGTTGTTTTAGTATTTTCAGGTGTTTAATAAAGATACAAGAAATATCATTGATTTTGGGCTTAAAACACACTTTGAGAAGCTACTGGTAGCACTGGGATCAAGCCCACAACAGAAGAGCTTGAGTGCACCTATGCTCGAGCACCCCAGCAACTAGGCTCGAGCGCATGCTAGCCTAGGCTCAAGCACATTCCCCATGGGCTCGAGCGCACTTGACCTTCTAGAATGCGACAGAAGCCCAATTCCACCTTGGACAAGGATTTCAGTCTCTCACTTGGACTAGGGACTGACTTACGATTTTTCTGGGATTTTCAAGATTTCTATGGTTTGTTTTACATCCTATAAATAGGCCTCTAAGCCTTGAAAAGAGGTGTGCTTAGTTTTAGATAGAAAATATCTTCTTGAAGGCTTAGAGAGTTGAAGAGAATAGGAACATGGCAGGAGGTCATCCCAGCAACAAGATGAGTAGCTAATTCTATAAGAGGGCATTGATGCAGCCCTTTCCAAGTAACAATGGTTTGATTGTATTTTAATTTGGGTTTTTATATATGGATGATAGTTGTGTAACTATGAGAATTGATTTTAATATTTATATTCAATCATTATGAAATTATTCCCTTGTCTTAGAAAGTCTTTTATATTAATTGAACTCAATCCTTCATATTTTTTGTTATTATATGAATGATTATTATACAACGGTTTTAACTGATACATGATTAATAGGATTTGATAGGCCTAAGAAAGACAAATTGTACTACACCCTAGTTTAATGTAATTTAGGTAGACAGTTCGTACCAACCGAAGATGAGTTATGCTTATCCCTCGATTGTATGTAGCCTATTAAGGAATTAGATAATCCATACTTAGGGAAGACGGATCGTACCGCATCTTAGTGGTTAGGTGAACGATCAATGCCAACCAAAGATAGATTATACTTATTTCTTAATGATGGTATTTTCTTGACTACTTGAGTGAGACGAGCCCTATATCATGTATAGTATGAACTTTCCTTATTAATTTATGATTGACCATTGTTATGCGGTTAGTGGTGAAATCAACCACATATTCTCTCTCTCTCATCGCTACTATCTTTACTTTTATGCATTTAGTTATAATCAAAAAAATCAAATCAATTATCTTTTAAATTGAGTTATATTTAATCTTAAAAAACTTGATAACAACACTCACACAGTCCTTGAGGTTTGACACATTCTATATAATCCTATCCCACAAAGATTCGTCTTATTACAAGTGGTAATTTTATTATTGATATATTTTTGCACACAAAAAGACCACATCATGACTCATGGATTTGGTTCATCGTCTGGAGGAGCCAGACCATCTAAGAGGATGGTTGTGGGGAGTTATCCACCCCAATGAAGCGGGACATTGCAAAGTATGTGGAGCAATGCCCAACCTGCCAACAAGTGAAGGTAGAGCATCAACGACCAGAAGGGACGTTCAAGCCATTGCTTGTACCTAAGTGGAAGTGGGACAAGATAGCTATGGATTTCATTTTGGGGCTACCTAAGGCAACTACTGGAGAAGACTCAATTTGGGCAGTAGTCGATCGTCTCACGAAGAGTGCTCATTTCATCCCTATGAAGGTTAAGGACCAGTTAGATAAGCTGCCAAGGCTATTTGTTTAGTATATAGTCCGAATACATGGAGTACTATCAGCAATCATTTCGGATAGAGACTCTCGATTTGCTTCGAGATTCTGGCAGAGCTTGCAGAAGGAGATGGAGACTTTTGGAAAACTGTTAAGTGCCAAAATATCCATATTTTAGCACTTAAACTTATGTGTGTTAATTCCTTAATATTATTAATTTGTGTTATTTTAGTTTATTTTTGTGTTTTCCACGCTTTTGTAGGCTTTTGGAAGAAAATGAAGTAAATTTGGAAGATTTGGGCTCAAAGAGAGAAATTGGGAAACGTTGGAGTGCGATCGATCGCAAGTTCCCTGCGATCGAGCGCACTACCAAAGAGGACAAGCTGCAAAGCAGCCAAGTGCAATCGAGCGCACACGGGTTGCGATCGATTGCACCCGTGCACTGGAGAATTCTAGAAGCTGCGGCCAGACTCTCTTTCCTTCCATATTAGGGTTTTTCAAGTCCCACTTGTAATATGACTAAAACCCTACGAATTTTCTAGGTTAACTAGTATAACAAGGACTTCTAAAGCCTATAAATAGACCTCTTAGCCTCTAGGATCAGGGGGAGAAAAGAGGCACAAGCTCTGGAAATGAACTGAAGGCTAAATCAAGAGGAGTTTGTGCTTTTCTTCTCTTCCACCTTTTATTTACATTATGTAGTTTATATTTTTAATTAGAGCTAGATTGAAGCCCTAATCATGTCTATTTATGATTGCAATATTAGCGCTTTTGTTACAATTATATTTTGGTGTATTTAACTTGATTAATACCTGTTATCTTGTATTCCTCATATGTGTGTGCCTGATCAACATATGCATGTGGTATGGACTAGTTAGTTAAATCAATTTGGATGACCGAGTCTTGGGTTTAACAAGAGTAACAAAAGATATCCACGCCGGATTCTTAGGTTAATCAACATGGGAAACCGGGAGTAGACACCCATGCTCTAGGCCTCGTGTGTTTGTCGATTTTCACAGTTTTATGCTTTCTTAAAGAACAACTTAGTAGACACCCATGCTAAATCCTTTAAGAAAGAAAAGAATTAGAGTAGACACCTATGCCTAATTCGTTGCTTAGGGAAATTAATAGCTTAAGGAGTAGACACCCATGCCCTTAGATTGACAAACATTAGATATACAGGTATAATTGGCGCATTGGCATATTGTTATCTTAATTAGTCTGATTAGTGTGGATATCAAAACCATAATCCCTTTTAGTTTTAGTTTATCTTTTATTTTAATTCTTTATATTAAATTCAATCGTGACAATTGAATTTTATATGTTTAATTAAATAGGAATTTACTTCTAAGCATAATTTACCAATCCTCGTGAGATCGATCTCGTACTTGTTGCACTATACTATCGTTTGATCTTATGCACTTGCGAGTAAAACATACAATTATTTGCCTATTAATTTATGTAGATATTTGTAACAACAAAAACCTATACTAGGCTTTTCACAGATTTGGAGAGTTAGGAAGTAATACTAGGCTTTTCATTGATTTGGAGAGTTGGAACCATCGAAGGGACTTTTGGAAGAGCTATATGATCCGGGTGAGTACAAACTCACATGATACTAGTCGTTATTTTTCCCGCATTGCACATGGCAAAGAAAAAAGTGAAACTTACAATGCGAGAGCGCAGCTTGGAAAGCAAAGACACGCCTTTGAACATCACTCTCTACACTAATCTGCGCGAAAATAGATTCAGAGAATTCGCATAATAAATCTCCATTCCCTAAAAAATAAAGATGGAGGAGAGTTCTAAGGTTTTGAGGGAGTATTTGCAATAAGCGATGATATGATAAAATTAATAGCAGTATTAAGAAATCGAAGACATACGATTTGCTTAAAAAGAATAAAAAATAAAAATCCAAGTATAGTGCTAGCATATAGAAACGGTTGGATATTTGCAAAGAAGAACAAAGTGGAGAATTACAAAAAGGAGACGTACTGATGGCCAAAAAGTTAGAGAATGCTTGCTGTCCCTAGGCCCTAGGGAGAGAGATCTTATATATATGTTGGAACATGAAAAATACGCTTAGAAAATTGTGCTTAAGCCTATACAATGGGAGTAAATAAGGCTATGTTTGGTAAACCCATTTCCCTCCTCTCAATACTATTCACTTCATTTTTTTTTTTTAAATGAACAAAACATTTTCACTTTTTATATCATATCGTTTATTTTATATATAACATAATTTGCTTTTACTACTATTTAAATAAAAAATCATTATAAATCAAAACTTTTTCACTTTTTCATTTCACTTTTTTACTTTTTTTATACCAAGCATTCTTACTTTTTTCTACATCAATCCACTCAGCTACAATATCTAAGAACAAGGAGTTTACCAAACAAAGCCTTATCACCTCTTGTTTTGCTATTTATATCCACTTTGCCCTTCAAGTTCACGACCAAATGCAACGAATGATTCTTCCAAAATACTACATTTTACGCCAACTTTTCTTACAAAGATGAACTATGAGATGGTTGTATGATATATAAGATACTCAACCGTCAACATATATATATATATATATATATATATATACACGGCTAATTAGAGAGAGTTTCAACCAGATGTATTTATCTAAATAAGCGAGTTCCTCAATTTGGGTTATCCAAACACTAATTGAATTTAATCGAATTGTCTAAACACTAGTTAGGGCTTCTTTTGTTTGATGGCTAGATTATTTGTAATTCAATCAACCAAATAGCTGCCAATCCCCATATGCTATTATTCCATGGCACCATATGTGATGTGGTCAAATTTTTAAGCGCATGACGCATGTGACCTTGTTCTTAAAGCCATGAAAACGAATATTTCGAAAAGAAAATTCAATGATGCAAAATGGGCATAAGGGCACCATCTTTATTGGAGGGCAATGCAAGGGTATAATCTCCCAAGTACGAATTACTGGGTACTCGGCGCTAAAATAAGAATACTGGAAGTAAATGCGTGATTGGCGACTGAATTACAAGCCAGTTGCCGTACTATGACTGGCTTATTACATCTTGAAACTGTCTTTATATACCTTTTAAAAGGAATTTGAATTCCAACAAGGACTTTTAAAAGAAAACGATCTCATTATACATTTTCCTAATTTGTATCTTTATCAAGGGCTGCTAGGTGTTCCAAGGATTCTTCCCAAATGATGTGGCAAGTACTATTTTGTATGGGAGTGGGAGACAAAGGAGAGAGAATGAAAATTTTTTAAGAAAAAAAATGCTTGCCACATCATTTGGGAAGCATTTTGGGAAGAATCTATTGGGATGTCTAGCATTATCTTTATCCCAGATGCTAGAGACTCATGCGTGTGGCTGAGCACCTTCTTTATGTTAAAAATATTATGTTATGGTTATTTATTTTCTTATGTATTCTAAGTCTACTAAGTTTACATTTTCTTAGTCTATTAAGTTACTTGCTTATCACTCATAGCCTTTCTATAAATAGAGGTCTCTGTAGTCCTTCATATTAATTAATATCAATACAATGTAGTCCATTGTGTGCTTTCGCTCTCCCTATTATTCTTCTACCGTACTATGTCTCTTCATTATTCTAATATGGTATCAAAGCCACTTTTTTGTGGCCTTCAATAATCTTCTAAGTGTGCTTTCGCTCTCCCTATTATTCTTCTGCCCTTCTATGTCTCTTCATTATTCTAATATGGTATCAAAGCCACTTTTTTGTGGCCTTCAATAATCTTCTTTTATAGTGTTTCCCTTTGATGAATTTCAGTCTCATTGCCCTACATCAAGCGCCGCCAAAATTTCTGTTGCCGATAGTCTCAAAATCGTGCTAGCCTATAGATCCGGAACTGCCATCGGCCCTCCGACGCGCCACCATGTGCCTTCGCTAGTTTTTGTCTGCGCCGCCGCTGCCCTTGCAGGAGCCACATGCTTCTGTCGCCGACGACAGTTCAGACGCTGCCAAGTATAGATCCAAAGAGATCTGAAGTGTCCAGGCTTCCGCGCGCTCACACGCGCCACCAGAAGGTTATGTCTGTCAATAAACAAGCCCTCACGCACGTCCCAAGAGCAGTTCACACGCCAGCAAGACTCGTCTAAGAACCTGCTCGTTCTTTTACGCGCCTCCACAAAGCTTCGATCACATCCGCGGTAGCGCCAGTCAATAGATCCAACTTAGATGAGTCTAGAGCCATCAGGCACAGCTTCATTGGAACAACCACGCGCCCCCACGCACCGCTCGAAGCTGCTGTTGATTTGCCCACGCGCCGCTGCAGCTCTTCCATGCACTGCCATGTCGGCTTGATCATGAAGGTTGCAGTTTCGGCTTATAGATCTAGCCCCACCGGTCAGATATCCGCCAAGAACGCCGCCATTAGACACTGGACGCGCCGATGGAAGCTCCTGTGCGTGGGTTTCATGCACTTCGGCGTAGCCGGCGCTTCCATGCGTGCACCACACGTGCCTGGGTCTTCAGCCTACCATGTCAGCCCTAGGTCGTGTCATCTAGCGACACATCATCAGGTCGGCCATGTCAGCTTCACTGCCACGTCAGCATATTGACCACGTTAGCTTAATTGCCATGTCAGTACATCGACCAAGTCATCGGCTCTGCCACGTCAGCACCTTGCTAGAATTGACTTGTCCTGTGTTGACTTTTGACTTTGACTTCTCTAGAGTTGACCGTTGACTTTGATCATTGAAAAAAAAAAAAAAAAGTTGAACAGGTGTTTCCTACTCAATTTTTCGTCCTGATTTCAAATTTGTGGTCAATTTTTTGCTTTTGGCATCTCTATATGGCAGAAAACAAGATTCTTTTCCAAATGTAGACATTTGTTTTATGCTGCTCAAGTTGGTTCATATATTGTTCAATTCGATTTCACAGCCTTTTTCTTTGGCGCAATTCAATCCGGTTCATTTTTCTTGCTGTAGGCACTCTCGGGTCAAACCAATCTTTCCTCAGGTCCATGGGTTTTCGGGCCAAAAAAGCCCCTTTCAACCGGCCCACTTATGCCTTGTCAAATGCCGCCATCACCTGTCATAGTAGCCTGTCCTAGGCCATTGATCCATTACTAGTGAGAATTTTTTGGGTCAGACCTTTCAACGGTTCAAGAGTTTCAGGCATAATTAGCTTCTTCAACCGGCATTTTTTCTCCCTACTTAGCTCAACCGACCAGGCGTGATAGCTTTTTCTCCGCTCGATCAGACGAGTCCAACTATTTCATTACTAGTATATGGTTTTCAAGTCAAATTACCACCAAGTGAACCAAGCTCCAGCTTAAATGCATAGCTCAATTCAAGTAGAATCCACCGGTCTCTAGCAACTTTTATGGCGTTACTTCGGCAACTCTTTGGCATAAGCAGCTTTTTCGGCGACTTAAACTCTTTCTTTCGCTTTCTTTTACCCAAACTCAAGCTTACACCTTGAGTTTGAAGGGAGATGTTAAGAATACTGAATATTATGTTAAGGTTATTTATTTCCTTGTGTATTCTAGGTCTACTAGGTTTACTTTTCCTTAGTCTATTAGGTTACTTGCTTATTGCTCATAACATCTCTATAAATAGATATTTCTGTAGTCCTTCATATTAATTAATATTAATACAATGTAGTCCATTGTGTGCTTCCGCTCTTCTATATATCTCCATTATTCTAACACTTTATAAAAAAGTATTAGTTCACTAATTCATTTTATGTTATAAAATAAGTGTGTCAAGTGATCATTTTTTAACATAATATAAAAATTGGGGTATTAAATTTCAACATTAAACTCTCCAGGCTATCCAGTATTTTTCAAATAAAATATTTAACTTGAATAAATAAGTAAATTCATAATTTTTTATTTGTTTATCAACTCATATTACAAAAGATATTTGTCTAGTCAGCCACTAATTAAAAGGGCCATTAAAAGTTCAGTACATTAGAGTCTAAGTAGTTTTATTTTACCTTTTCATGTTATATTAGAGGTGATCTTTAACATGCTCAAGGGTAGAGAAAGTGATGATTCTCATTGCCATCAAACAATTTAGGGGAAATTATCCTTTCCTTTCATGAATTACCATTCGATTACCATATACCCCTATTAACTACCAACTTTACATCACGATCCCATCAAACTACCATTTCATTATCAAAACCCCCATTTCATCAGTCAAAGTTGTTAAGTTTGACGGTCAACAATGAACAGTATCGTGAACAGTACGATTGACCGTCTGACTTAATGGCTTTAACTAATGAAATTGAGGTTTTTGTAACGAAATGGTAGTTTAATGAAATCGTAATTTAAAGTTGATAGTTACTGAGAGAAAATAATCATCGTGTGTTAGTCCATGAAAGAAAGGATAATTTCCCCCAACAATTTACTTTTCCCCTTTTCTTTTACGATAAAAGATAAAATACTGGGCCTCTTTTCTTTCTTTAGGGAGCACAAGTTAAAGTTTCAATTTATTTCCGTAGAATGAACACATGCAACGGGATATATTTCCGTAGAGTGTTCCTGCATAGTAAAACGGCGTCGTTTTGACATTAAAAAAAAAAAATAATTGAAACTCAAAACGGCGTCGTTTTAATCATAGATATAAACTTAACTTTCCTTTGAATCCTCAGCCCTAACTCCTCACGCCTGCTGCCCTCTCTACTCTCCACTCTCCTGCGGCCCTGCATCCTGCCTCTCTCTCTCACACCGCGCGGCCGTCTCTCTCCGGGTGCCTCTCTCTCTCTCTCTCTCGCCTCCCGCGTCCTTCTGTGGAATCTCTCTCACGCTTTCTCGTTGCAAGCGGCAAGCCGTTGTGTCTCTCTCTCGTCGCCCTTCTTGTCCGGTGGCTTAACTTCACCGTCGTCTCCCTCGCTTTCTCGTTGCAAGCGGCAAGCCATCGTATCTCTCTCTCGTCTCCCGTTGTCTCCCGTCTTTTCAGGTATAGATTTTTCGAGTTTCTTCATTTTCTTTGATTTTTATTTTTTGAACTAATTGAGGGTTTAAATTTTGATTCTTTGATTTTGAACATTTGATTCTTTGATTTTGCATTTATTTTCGAGTTTGTTTATATTATTAGGATTTAGGAATACTGGGGAATGAAAATGATAGATTTTTAGTTTCTTACGCTACCTTGATTTTTCCTGCAAATAAATTTTCTTCTTTTGGATAAGCATTTGCTAATTGCTGTAATTATTCTTGAAATTTGTATTGCTGTTGGGTCCTTGTTTTTCTTCTCTGTTTGTGTCAAGTTTTGGTTGTTTAGGACCTTTAGGTATGATGTATAGGCTGGGTGCATGGGGTGCATTCATTGGCTTTTTTTCTTCAGAAGATTGATTGTTGTTTGATAAAGTGTTTTTGCATCTTATAACTTGATTATGTTTAACTTAATGTTTGTGATATGCAATTATATTTGACTGGTTATGCAAATCAAGTTAATTAGTATTATTGAATGGCTAAGATTTGTCTAAGTTTATTGTATCCCTTTATATTCTTTTGTAATTTTCAAGCCCAACTCCTCAAGATGCCCAACTTCCAAGGATGACTTCTCAAAATGTCATGTTTTATTTCTCTCCCTTCTTGCCAAATCTCGTTTTTCAAGAGTTATAAAAGTTGCCTTAGAGAACTTTTTTTTTTTTGATAATTAATGTTGTATATATCAAATGCGCAAAGGGGCGCAACCCTAGTATACATGGAGTATACAAGAGAACGCCTAAGTATGAGAAGAGAAAAGAGTAAGAAAATCAAAAAAGCTAATCACTAATGGAGCAAGCCATGTGACTGTCCAAGTGAAAAGAGTAAAAAGAAAAAATGTGTGAGTTCCTCAAGGGACCTTGCGGAATCCTCAAAAAATCCAGCATTTCTTTCCCTCCATAGGCACCACATAAGACATAAGGGGACTATCTTCCACACTACTGCAGTCCGAGAGCCTCCTCCCGTCCACCAGCAGGCAAACAAGTTCTTAACACTGCATGGTAGAACCCAACACAACCCGAACCGACTAAAGACTGCATACCATAAGGCACGAACAACTCTACAGTGAAGAAGAAGGTGATCAACAGACTCCCCATCCGACTCGCACATACAACACCTATTAACCACAACAATACTTCTTTTTCTGATATTATCCAAGGTAAGAATCTTTCCGAGCGACGCGGTCCAAGCAAAGAAAGCCACTTTCGTAGGAGCCTTCGTCCGCCAAAAGTTGCCTTAGAGAACTTTTGTAAGTGTTTGCTGATATAATCCTACGTATTCGCATTCTACAGTACTGCACTTATTTAGGACGATCAGTATAAATTATTTTTTAGTTGAGGACCATATATAGGATCATATGTACCTGCTATTCATCTTATTATTTTAACCTTAGGCTTAGACCCTATGATAATCAAGACCAAACAAGATTTGTTGCTCGCGCTAACCCTAACTAGGATATATCACCATGTCTCGTATACGCCAGTGCCATCTTGAACGGTGTGGAAGTATTTAAGTTGAACGGATCGGACGGTAGTCTTTGCTGGGCTCAACTCGGAAGTGGAGGGGGTTACATCTTTAATTGAAACCCTAGGCCAACCACCAACGAAGTCAAAAAATAATCAGAAAACAACAATTGCAATAATTGGTGGTGCAATTTTTGTCGTTGTTCTACTCTCTATTACTGGTTTAGTGGCTTTCCGGCCGAGTAAAAGAGCCAAGTCAACTAAGATGCAGGGCTCATCTCTACCTTCCGAATTATTTCGTAAGTTTTCGTTTATTGAAATCAAATCGGCCACAAATGATTTCAATAAGGTTCTAATCATAGGGGTCGGAGGGTTTGGCAATGTTTATAAAGGGTACTTTCATGACGGGACCACCCAGTTACAATCAAACGACTGAAATCTAGGTCACAACAAGGGGCTCACGAGTTCCACACCGAGATTGCGATGCTCTCCCAGCTACGACACTACCATCTCGTGTCTTTGAGTGGCTATTGCAATGATGACAGTGAGATGATACTTGTATACTATTATGTGTCCCGTTGAAACCTACGTGATCATCTATATGACACCAAAAATCCTCCTCTATCGTGGAAGCAACGGCTTGAGATCTGCATCAGTGTCCCATGGGTTGTAATACCTCTACATTGATGCGAAGCACATGATCATTCACTGTGATGTGATGACAAGAAGTATTGTTTTGGATGAGAAATGGGTGGCCAAGGTTTTTGATTTTGGAGTATCCAATATTGGACCAACTAGTGTGATAGTAATTAAACAGACTCCAAACACACCTAGAGGGGGGCTGAATAGGTGTTTATCACAATATATGCGGAATTAAAAGTATGAAGCAATAAACAATCAATCACCAAAATATGTAAAGCAGTAAAGTAATGAACACAAATATTTTGGTGACGAAGAGGAAACCTTTTAGAAACCGTTCTAAAAGTAAAATCTCTCCGGGGCAGCCAAACCTAGGATATCACTATAAAAAAATCAATCAAGAGATTATAGACACGGAGAGACTTACAATCCTTTGCAAGTCCTTGGCTCTGTAAGAATCAACAAGCCTCCAGCTCGTCTTCCTTGCTCACTAATCTTCACCGTGATACTCCTTTACTGGACCTTTTCGATAGACTTCTTCATCATAGTTGATTACACAATACAATTTATCAACAAATTCAAACACTCCGAGAGTATGGCTTCAAAGCACATAAACATAAAATCTCTCTTAGCCCACAAGGAAATAAACACTCTAAACACTTAGAATGTTTTCACTCTATTTGAGCTTCTTCTCTCTGTTTTCCTTGATCAAAATCGAGCAGCATGAGTGCTCTATTTATAGCCACAAATGAGAAAGCCCTTCAAATGAATTAGGTGAGTTTTTTGATTGGCCGTCCAAACGAACTCACCTCGTGGGCGACATGCGGACAGCATCCCGGGATTCCTGCATGAATTTAATGCGCGGTGCTGACTTTTGGCCAATGGTCCGTCCAGACGAAGACTTTTCCCTTTTGGACGACATGACTTTATGGCGAAATGTTCCCGTGTTTTCTGGAGCATTTAAGTCGGCAACGACCATTTTGACCAAGTTCGTCCTGACTGATGAACATTGCCGTCCGGACGGCCAGTGCACGGCTTGCGTACGGATCTCTCGGGAATTACTATAGAAGATTCTTGGACTTAGAAAATTTCATCGAAAACTTGCTCATCCGTCCGGACGGGTGAACAGTATCGTGAATAGTGCTGGTGAATAGTACTTCCACTTTTGGGCACTGAATTTAGCCAACAAAAATACTAACATAGTGAGTGCAAGACCCACGTAAGCACTATACTCTTTCGGTGTAGTGCTGTGTGAAGTATTGTGTGCAAGACCACCGTTGCTTTGTATGGCTGAGAAGGACCAAGTGAGCCTAGCGCAATGGGCCTCAAAGTGCTATCACAACAAAATGCTTGATTAGATTGTCGATCCGTTTTTGAAAAGTGAGATCACACTGGAGTGTCTGGAGAAATTTGGTGCGATTGTGGTGGATTGTTTGCTCGATGATTGAACCAAGTGGCCATCCATGAACGAGGTAGTGTGGCGCCTTGAGTTGGCATTACAAATGCAGGAGAGTGCCAACGATATCAGTCATTGTGGGGAAATGAAGGGACCCCTCTTTCAAGAGTTGGCAAAAGGTGACTGTGACGACATGTTTACGGTTAGTAGTGAAGGCGTGTTGAGTGCAAAAAGTATCCGTCTGAGCATGATAGAAAATTTTGCTAATAAGGATTCTGATTGTTTGTTCCCTAGGATTGTGTGTTCTCTTAACGCATGGTTACAAAAGGGGGATGAAAGAATGTTGTAATTGCTAGCAAAAATAAATAAATTAATAAGTTGTATGTTTTATAATTGTTATTAGTGGTGATATTGTTAAAGATAATGTTCTTGCTTCAAATATTCAAGTTCAAAAGTTTGAATTATCAGACCAAACGCATAATTCAAATTCAAAACATTTGATGACATTATCTTCTCACCCTCTTCAAATCTTCTTAAAATTAATGTGACTTTTAAAATTATTATTAAATTACTATAATAAATGGAGAAAATACAAATCATGTAGCTAATCTATATCCACAGCATTATAAATGGCGAAAATACAAAATCAGTCCTTATAGTTTACCTGATTTACTATTAACTCGTTGTGGTATCAAAATGAACTCATAATTCCTATGGGGTATGCCAAAAAAACAATTTAGTTACGACAGTCAAATTTCATCCACTAATTTAATAGATTTTTGTTATTGTGGCACTTAAATAGGACGCGTGTTACAATTTTATTGGCTAACGTTTCGCGCTATTAGAATATGTTAAGTTATTCAATGTTTTAGTTGTAGGGATTAAGGGGCCTCCACTACCGTGTCAAATATGTGGGAAGTGAAGTCACCGTGCTCGAATTTGGATCATCTGATAAATATATAGCAACTAATTTTGTCACCGTATTGCCCTTTAGAAAGTAAAATTCATCAATCTTGTTACCTTTCATCACATCCGATGAGTCTTTACGAACTTCACCTTCACCAAAATACTTGTATTAAAGGAAGTGATCCGAAATGCCAAAAAAAAGACTTTTCTTTAAATTTGGTATATGTCAAACATTTGTCAAAGTCCAAACAAAGAAACAATAATAACAAGTTTTGAACCCTGGTAAATATATTTACCAGATTTCAAGTTCATAAACAATAATAATGACGACAAGTTTTGAACCCCCTTTTTTTTTAAGTAATGACAGCTCCAAATGTTAGTTAGGACTAACCTACCAGCATTGTAGAATAGTTATAATTTCTAATGATGAAATTGTTTCTAAAAAAAAAATCACAAAATGAAAAATTAAGTTGAAATAAAAGATGAATCTCTTTATTTTCATTATCAATCTAGTTTGCTAAAATTGCAATAAAAAAGAGCAATATAACAATTGAAATTTCTCACAACCCCTTTCTAGGTGACTTTGAGTTCAAACGCATATAGATCGAGTTTAAAGCATCCAAAACGATTTGTTGTTTTATTTACACTATGTCACATGTCGTTTAGGTCATCTTCCAACTTAAAACCCAGAACAAACCTCAGCAACCCACAATTGTAGAGGTGAGTACTACAATAACAAAAAGTGGCCGCAACAAAGCAAAGATGAGCAACAGGCAAGGCCCACCCAAGCACCAAAACAGTTTTGCTTGGAAACCAAACGCCGGCGTCAAGATCAACGAAACGGTATTACAAAACACTCACCTTTCTCTAGAAAGAATAAACGGATTTTACTTGTTCAAAAAGTGCTTTTCAAAATCAGTAGCTGAAAATAAATAGTTGTAACAGGAAGTTGGGGGAAAGCTCAGGCCGTACTCCGAGATTACGGGGGTGTGCCCCCGTTGTAAAGAACAGATCGACTGGAAACGCCGTTACGGAAAGTACAAGCGCCTTACTGAGCCAGCCAAATGGTATTTTTTTTTCTCTTTTTTAATTTTTGTTGTTTTCTAGTTCTCAATTTTTTTAAGGACCAATTCAATTTCAATGGCCACTTGTTGATTTTGTTGTTGGATTGAATTACAGTCAGCGATGTTCGAAACGCGTCGTTCGTCAGGCGTACCATAATCTCTGTACCGGTACTTGGTTTCGCTATTTGAATTCCTTGTGGTTCTGTTTGGTGTCATTGAAACCGTTTTCCCACGAAACAACAAAGAATTTTGGGTCGAAAGGCATATTTGAGAAAGTATTTTCTGTGAAACAAACAAATTGTGTTCCTTTTTCCTTTTTTGGCTGTTGGGTTTTGGTTGATTTTGGCATTGGGTTGATTTGGACATAGGTTGTGCTAAGGAGCAGGGTGTATGCGCCAAGTGTTGTTCCCGTGTGGATCGTATAGTCGGAAGGTTTTTGTTTGACAAGTTATTTCTTTGAGTTATGTATGAATTTATTTATTTATTTATTATTATTTTTTTTGAGTGCTTTTGGTTTTTTATTGTAGAGATTCTTCGGAAGTAGAGGCTGAGCAAAAGTTGCTTGAGGAGGTTAGTTTCTTTTTCGCTATGTTACAATTTGTATGCGGTTCTGAAAAGAAGGCTTGGATTTTTGCATTTTGGAAGCTAATTGATGGGTTTGTGTGATTTTGTTCTAGGCAGTTAAGAATGCTCGAGAAAGGGACCGAAGGTCTCTGCTACGTGCAGTAAGTTCTTTAAAGCAATGCTTTTCATCCATTTTCGTATTGTTATTAGTATAAAGATTTTATTTTCCCATCAGTTGTTTGTTATTAATTTCTTGTCGGATATATAGGGTAAGAACAGATACTTTATACCATATTTATGAAGAATCTACCTTTTACTTATTCAAGAAGTCCTTATATCACCAACCTTTCATTGAGAAATAATTAACAATGTTGTAACTCCTAATTTAGATCATATGCTGTAGTGTTTTCCAAGAGATTGTAATTGCCGCCATGCTCAAAGCTTAAATTGAATAATGTCTCTTTCTGTATGAAACTTCTAGATTCAAAATTTTCTTTGCTGTTGTTATGATAATTATATGCTTGTCTTGCTTGTAACCCGTCGAGAAATTAATTTTGGAATTTTCAACCGTTTTGGTGTTAAACCGTCCTCTTCCGTGGTATGCCAAGATTCACTTCTAGGAGATGGACATCACATCATATGAATTTGGAATCAATAAGACAATAACATTAACTGTTATAAGCTCAACTACCACCAAGTTTTGAATTGCATTGTGAATCCCAAGTTGATAAGGCGTTTGCCCTTATATAACATACATCTCTTTACTGTGCATTTTATTCAGTTTCTACTGGTATCTCAGGTTCTGTAATCTTTCCCGGTTATTGTTCTATTAATGGGTATTTCTAGTTCTTACCAAGTTGAGCATGCTTTGATGTGCACAGTTGGTGAACATTTTATGGATTTAGATCCTTGACAGGGGAAACTAATCCAATAATGGTGCTTTTTGTGCTTCATTGTTCTTTTTTGCCCGTTTTCTTCTGTAACGTGTGGTATTATTTTCCTTTTATGTTGCACCAGATGAACAAAGGTAAATCTAAAAGTTCGGAGAAAACACCAACCGACAAAGAAGACAAGGTTGGGGAGTTATTTCCCGCTGCATCACTTGAGGAATATGCTAAGCAAAGCAGGAATGATAATGGTGATGATGACGATGACCTAATTTTGAGTCGAGGGATATGAACAGTGTGTCAAAACGAATATTTAAATGAAATAGTAAAAGTAATAATTTTACTAGCTAAAATAGTATCTACATTTTTGCTATTTACTTTTTCTTTTTCATTTAAATATTCTTTTTTCAAATATTTGGAGGTAGAACATGGCAATAAAGATTGTGACAGATTGGTTTTAAGGCATTCATAGGCTAATATTTTATTAATATCAGGTGCTGCATATGATATGGTATTCATCTGAATTTTCGCGGGGATAAGCTTAAAAAAATTCGTCCATTTTTCATGTACTGTTATTCCCCAGTCCCCAGCCCCCCACCGGTTTTGTTATATTTGGGCACCTACGGGAGGGCCAGATTGCTTGCATAAATTGTAGGAACTGACCAATCTAATCTCCGTTTTTCATAATTTAAATTGATTTCCAGGGTTTGAGGATGCGACAAATAATAACTCCGTAGTGTTTAGAAATGACCTACTACCTATATACTAAATGTTTAACGAAAGCCGCTATCAAATGATTAGTTAAAAAAAGTAAGGTTATTTAGTAAACTGTTAATTATCATACAACTTGATGTGATAATAAAAATTAATCTACTTGTAAACAAAAAATTTTTAATTATTAATTTTAGCTGTCAGGTTTTATTAGTTGTATACAATTTTTATAACAGTTTTATATATATATTAGAGCAGTTTCTTTCATTGGCATTTGCATAAACATAATTGAAATATTATGATAGTCGATAAAGGTTATAATATTCTCCATTATAAAAACTCAACAAAATAATACTAAAAGTTATATATATATATACATTTTTTATTTTTTTGAAAAATATGAAACTTCTATCGATAAAATTTCACGAGCATAAAGCTCTGAAAATTATAGCAAAAAGTTATGATGGTTATAAAGTTCTAAAAATGACTTTAAGCTTATGCTAACCCATATACAATTACATTTAAGGAATAAATCTGCTTCGTGCAGACTAAATTTAGGACATGGGTAGTCTAAATACAAAAACAAAAATAAAAAACTAGATAACTAAAAATCCGGTTGTAAGAATTAAACCCCCACATCGATCTACTCGGCCAGGACAACAACTCAATTTTCAACCCGAAGGCCAAGACAACAAAATAAAAAACAAAAAACCCCATAAGTAGCAGCGGAGGAGCACGACATCGTAAACATCCTTTCGGAAGACACGCTTTGGGCGAAGAAAACGATCAGATATAAGGTTGAAGAGACTAGATCTGGATCTAGATCTAGATTTACAAACTAGATCTAAAGCAACCCCCAAAAAATGGAGACCGAAGAAGCCTACACACAAAACATTGAGCATTGCTACCGGGAAATGAGAGGAAAGAATAATAAAGAATAAATGAGTAACTTTTATAATTGATAAATAAGTAAAATATTTGGAATCAGGCACAAAACAAAAGCAATTTGGTTATATACTCACTCATACTGGGGTTAGCAAGCAATTCGGTGAATCATGGCTTATTGGAATCGGACTAATAAATTATGTCCATGTTCGCCATTTTTCAATTAAACTTTCTAAGTAGGTACCGTACCTACAAATAGATAAATTCACAAGAAATCTACAATCTAGGGGATAAATAAAGAGAAATCTGAGAAGAAAATTCAAAGCTGAGAGCTCTCTCTCCCCTAAAACAATGTCGTTGATGGGGACAACAACCCTGCTACAACCTCATCATCATCTTCTTGCACGGCTTTTAGTTCCAATTCCACTGTCGTTAAGCATTCCAGCGAACATGATGAATCAATGTAAGAGGAAGGAGATTCGGAATGGAAGAACCCTAATCCAATGTTGCTCTGACTCCGCCACGGCGTCCACATCGTCTCCTTCTTCACTGGCTCCAGAGAATGCTACACCAGTCATAAGGAGGAGGAAGAGGTACAGGAGGCAGTTGGCATCACAGAGGAGATGAGATTCGTCGCCATGAGACTCCAAAATGCTAACAACCAAGACTCATCCAGTGAAGACGTTAAGGAAGAGGAGGGTAACGATGATGTTGGTGGAGTGACGTGGTGGCCCATCATGGACGGGTTCCTCAAGTACTTAGTTGATAGCAAGCTCGCCTTCAACATTGTGGAGCGCATTGTCGACTAATCCAACCATGTTGCCTGTGAGTAGAGCTAGTTTCATCCTAACTATTATTCTCAAATTAAATTAAATTAATTATTATTATTTTTTTGGGATAAGTAATGATTTAAAATTTTATCTATAATGAGATAATGTTGATTTATGATTTTGGTCCAGATGCCTATTTCAGAAAAACCGGATTGGAACTATCAGAAGGTCTTGGGAGAGATCTAGAGTGGCTTAGCCAACAAGGTTTTCTAATTTCAGAACCATTTCTACAATATATATTTTGAACATGTAGCAGGAGGTCAAGTGATAGCAAGATAGGTGTGTTTGAATTTGTGTTCTTCCCCCCATGGTTTGACAGTTTGGATGTCATGTTGGATACATACTTGTGCAATTTCTTTATCTCACCTTATTGGAACTTTATAATCGCTTTGCTGAGTATACTTTATACTGTGTATTTTATAAAATCATATCTTACTATTTATTAATTCAATGAATTGTGATGAAAGTAGCATCTATTTCTTTCTCTGTGCGATGCTTACAACTACAATCTGAATGTCAAGTTCAGGAAATTCCATTTGAGAATTGTGCTGATAATTTGTGTTATTGAAAATGGGAATTGGTTATAAGGAAGTTGCCTTCTTTTCAGCATAAGGCCAAAGAAAGTTGGAAAACTATATCATATCGAACAAATGGTGGCACAGATTAAAGAATGAATCTGTTGAATCTTTACCATGGACCTATATCTTTTTGAAAAATTCCTATTTGGCTTTGTGAGGCAAAGTTAAATATTTTGAAATGGCTATGTTTCCATAGCATGTGAATTAATTAATTTTTTTTTTTTTGTTCTCCTGTTGATTTGTTGTATTTAGGCTTCTGAGAAGCTCTTAGAAGGAAGGGGACTGGAGTTTTACAGATGGGAGGGGGATGTGCCAGAGTTGATGAAAGATGTCCGTGAGAAGCTCAACATGCTTGGAGAGGTTAATGTCTAATTGGTTTGCGTTGGCTTTTGCTGGAAGATTACTTATCAGTTGGATGTTTGAAATGCTTTGATGCAGCACTGGATACGTGATGAGAAAAACAAATGCCTAAAAGAAGCCACAAAGTCATTTCAGTTTTTGGGGCAAATTGTTTGCTTGATCATCTTATGAAGTCATCTACAACTTAGAGTTTGGATAGTTTGTTAAAAGGTAAAGTCGCAGTTAATTATTCAATGGAATAGATGTGTTGCTTATGATTTTAATGACTTTCCTCTTCCTTTATTACCTTAATCCTTTTCTTATCAGCTTGATAACCTTGCTAATTTATCCCATCAGAAAGGCATACTGGATTGGCTCCCCAAGTACAGGAACGCTTCCTCTCCATGTAGACTACCAAGACATAATTCTTTTTGATATTCAAATTTAGTATATAATGTGGACGACCTGTGAGTTCTTAGTTACAATTGTTAACAATATTTTGTCTAATGGCAAATGGACTATTGACTACACCAACATCCTCCCACTTCGTCAAGTACTAGTAGTTATCTCATTGCTCAATGAGATTGTTTGTTTGCTTCATCTTTGCTATTTAGTAGATTAGTTTATTAGATTTGAAGCCATGAAATGCATCATTTTCAAAGCACACATGCGTGCCCATGACCCCATTAGAAGGTGTTGGGCGATTCTACGTCGCCTCAAGCATTCCATCTTCTAGAATGAGGCCGAGCTTAATTGCATTCGAGCTTAACTAGCCATGTGTCAAGCTTATCAGCTAATCTCACAAGCACCGGCACCTCCTTCCAGTTCGTACAACCTGATGCAATATCAAGAAGAAGAGCCAATATTCTTTGATTCTACTGTCGACATCTAGCGTCAGCCCACCGTCGGACGACACCACAATGACCACCCATGAGCTCCGTTTGAGCCTCGCAGACAACATACCGACCAAATAGTGCTGTGCTCGTCTGGTCTTCTCCGACATCAGCCCACTGTCCAGATAACACCGCGCCACCCTTCTGACCTTCTTTGGCGTCAACCCACCGTCCGATCTGAGCCTCACCGCCGCACCTTTTGTTTCTCCTGTGCGTGAAGCTTTCTAAAGAAAGAGGGTCCCAGCCCTCAAAAGAAAAGAAAAAGGAGTTTGTCGTGAATTGAAAAAAAAAAGGCCATTCACAATGAATACTGGAAGCGGACGTACTGATGGTGACAATCAACTCAGTCAACAACAACGTGATGATTTGTTACTCGACGTGGTTCAGAAACTAGGGTCCATGTTCATCCAGCTAAGTTCTCTATCCAAGAGGGTCGATGTTGTATGGGATCAAGTAATTGACAAGGCAGAAAGCTCGGTCAACAAGGGGAAAGGCGAGCGAATTGAGACCAAATTGGAGCAAGAAATTGATTTCAATGAAGAAACACATGATTCTCACACATTGAAGAGGCCAGATGTTACACCCCATCATGGGTACCGGACTCACCAGACCCATCAAATGTTTCAACCCAATTTTAACCAGAGAACTCCTTGGCAACCTACTATGGAGCACGTGGAGACTCGTGACTACCGCTGCCAGGACCTAAATCACAGGACCCCATGGCAACCAACTATGGAACACGGAGAGCCTCATGGCTACTGCATGGAAGATATTACCAAGAGGGTATGAGTTGAGGTACCAGACTTTCACGGTAAACTGGACCCTCATGCCTTCCAAGATTGGATTACGTCAATGGAGGACTATTTTGAATGGTGTCGTTTACCACCCGACACACAAATCAGGTTCGTAAAGATGAAACTTAAAGGCCAACCACGAATGTGGTGGAGCAGTGTGGAAGAACAACTCCACAGATCACGTTAACGCCCTATCTCGAAATGGGAGGAGATGAAGCTAAGGCTACAAGAGAAGTACCTGCCCATAGATTACGAAGAGACCTTGTTCGAGGAATTGTTAGCCCATAAGCAAAACAACACTACAATGGATGACTATACTCACAAGTTTCACAAAATTAGTGTCTGAAGCCGAGTATCTGATAAGTGCTAAAATATATGTATTTTACTCCCTTAATTTATATTTTTTTAATTCCTTAGTTTTGTTAGTTTGTGCAATTTTATTTCCTTTTTGCATTTTCTTTGTTTTATAAGTCATGGAAGAAAAGAAAGCGTTTCCGAAAAAGTTCTAAGCTTAAAGGGCAATTGGAAAGACCTATAAGATATTTTTAAGCTTAACCAATCATAATAGATGACCTATATGATGTGGTTAAGTTTAATCAAATAAAGGAAATGATTAAATCGGAATTTCTCAAATTGGAGTCAAAATCGGATTGGATTCAAATTTGGATTCTGCACATGTCTCGGTATTTTGACCATAACTTTTAGCTTAAATATCCGATTCAGGTGATTCAAGTGGAATTGGAAAGCTAACTTAAAATTATACAAATCATTGTGAAATATCATTTTCCTAATTCGGACTTGCGCTATACCAAAATCGTCCCGCAAAATAAGAACATAAAGCTTGACGAATCCTATTCCGATTTGGACTTAAGTTATTTTTATCCTAATTGGACTAGCAGATAAACCTCCAAATTTCCTAGGATTACTAGGGCTTATAAGACTCTCCTAAGCCCTATAAATATACCTCTAAGCCTCACAATACAATAGGCGCTCTTTAGATACAATCTTGGGGAGAGAAATTGGAGGCTACTTTTAGGAACGGTTTTCGGTTCTTTCTTTTTCTTTTCTTTTTAGTTTTATTATGTGTAACTAATACTTTAGTAGGGCTAGATTGAAACTCTAATTATATTTATTTAATATTTCAATATTGGCGCCTTTGTGATAATCATATTGTGTTGTTTAACTTGATTAATTCCTGTTTTATTGAATTCCACATATGTGTGTGATTGTTTATTATATGCATGTGGTATGGATTAGTTAATTAAATCAATTTGGATGATCGAGTCCTGGGTTTAATAGAGTAACAAAAGAATCTCACCCCGAGTTCTTGGGTTAATCAACATGAGGAACCGGGAGTAGACATACATGCCTTAGGCCTCATGTGTTTGTCGATTTCTATAGATTTATGCTTTCTTAAAGAACAACTTAGTAGACACCCATGCTAAATCCTTTAAGAAAGAAAAAAAATTAGAGTAGACACCAATATCTAATTCGTTGTTTAGGAAAA
>NC_081551.1:12919800-12921630 GCF_901000735.1 Corylus avellana | reverse complement strand
ACAATTAGGCAATAAACCTTCTTTTGCATGGCGAAGTATCCAAGGAGCATCTAGGATCATCAAAGATGGTTTGAAATGGAGAATTGGCACTGGGTCAAAGGTCAGAATTTGGGGTGACAAATGGCTAAATACCCACTCAACATATATGGTTCAATCTCCCCCAATGATTCTAGATGAAGAAGCAAAAGTGGAGGAGTTGATTGATCAGAATAGAAAGGAGTGGAAATCAACGCTATTGGGGGAAATATTCACTGAGGAGGAGCAGATAGCCATTCGGTCGGTGCCAATCAGTGCCACCACTCAACCGGACAAGCTGGTGTGGCGAGGAACGAAAAATGGGGTGTTTACCATGCGTAGTGCATACCATATGCTGAAGGAGCAAGAGATGGAAAACACACCAGAAAGCTCCAACCGAAAAGGCACAAATGGAGTGTGGAAAGGAATATGGGAATTGAATTCTCCCAATGTCGTGAAAAATTTCATGTGGAGAGCCTGCAAGGACATACTACCGACTATGGAGAATTTAGTAAGAAAGAAGGTGAGTGGGGATCCTCTGTGCCCAATTTGTCACTTAGAGATAGAAAGTACGGCCCATGCTCTTTGGGAATGCCCAGCTGCTCGAGATGTCTGGGCTGTGTGCAGAAAATATTTCCAGAAAAGCTCAGCCATTGGAACCGACTTCTTCCATATTGCGGGAGCTGTGTTCGAGATGGGTGGTGGAGAACTTTTTCGGATCTTTGCTGAAACCTCGAGAAGAATCTGGCTGCGCCGAAATGGATGGGTCTTTGATCAAGTATTCACGCACCCTACCCAGATAGCACAGGATGCAGAAATGGCAGTACTAGAGTATGAGAAGGCCAATACTCCTGATGCTCAAACGAGAGAGGTCCGAATGGAGAATCATCACAGGTGGAAAATACCTGGAAGAGATTGGGTGAAAGTAAATGTTGATGCGGCTCTGGACAAGAAGGCAGGAAAAATGGGTTTTGGGATAGTATTGCGGGACCATGAAGGCAAAGCTATTATGATGAAAACAATTACGAGAATGGGCCTATGGGATTCAGCTGCTGCGGAGGCCTTAGCAGCCTATTTTGGTGTAGTAGCAGGGCAAGAACAGGGGGTGCAACAACTGATCTTGGAGGGGGACGCAAAGCAGATTATTGATGCAATCCAGGAACAAGGTCAAAACCAGAGTCTACTTGGTCAGTTGATAGACGATATTCGAATGGGTCTAAATGGTTATGCAAAATGGAAGGTGGAACATGTGCATCGTGAGGCAAACAGAGTGGCCCATATATTAGCTAAATTGGCTCTTAAACAGACCACTGATAATGTATGGTTTGCAGAGGGTCCTGATTGTATTAGAGATATTTTATTGTCTGAGCTTTTGCTTGGTCAATGATCCAGTTTTTATATAAAAATTACGAAACTTTCAAAAAAAAAAAAAACATAGTCCATATAAATATAATGGTAGTTATACCCTTAATTAGTTAATTGTAGACATCAAACCTTTTTTTTTTTTTTTTTTTTTAATTGGACATTAAACCTATAATTAATAACATAGTCCATATAAAAATAATGGTAGTTATACCCTTAATTAGTTAATTGTAGACATTAAACCTATAATTAATAAAATAGTCCATAGAAATATAATGGTAGTTATACCCTTAATTAGTTAATTGTACACATCAAACCTTTTTTTTTTTTTTTTTTTTTTTTTGAATTGGACATTAAACCTATAATTAATAACATAGTCCATATAAATATAATGCTAGTTATACCCTTAATTAGTTAATTGTTTACACATTAAATATATGATTATTATTAATT
>NC_081551.1:12884009-12919700 GCF_901000735.1 Corylus avellana | reverse complement strand
CACTCTCCAACATTAACAAAAACATAATCTATTGGCCTAAAAATTCAAATTGGAGGTAATTATTCTTCTTAACCCTTTTTTCTTTTCTTTTTTCAGACCAATAATGTTTTAACATATTCTAATTTATATAAATTAAACTAAAATTAAAGGTCTTATGTTTTAATTCATTTGAATGTTTATAGATTTGTGTTTTTTTTTTTTTGTGTGTAATTTACTCGGATTTTCAAGCATATTTTTAAGGTTTTTTTTTTTTTTTCTCTACTTTTGAAAGCAATATTATTTTGCCTTTTATTTTTAATATTCATAATTATATAGGTTTTATTTGTATTGAAATAAGATAGATGATTTATTTGATTGCATTAAATCTTGATTGAAAGATTTTATTTTATTTTGTATTCATAAATTTTTTTTCTCTGAAATATTGAGAATTATGTGAATTTTATTTGTATTTAAATAGAACCTTTAGCATGTCTTTTTATTGAAAGAGTGATAATTGATTTTTTAACATGATTATTTTAGCCTATAATTAATAAAAAAAAAAAAAATGAAGATGCGTTTAAATTTTAAAATCAAAGATAATAAAGAACCCTGCGCATAACGCGAGTTATATGCTAGGGTATATATGTATAAATAGATACATAGATACTTCTTCTTCATTTTTGTAGAGGTAACCAAAAAGAATTTTCCTTCCAAAATGCTTATTCTTCATTTTTGTAGAACACTTATCATATCATTTTTGGATTTATCTTTGTGTATCTATGTATAAATTCTTCACGAGTGTAAATTAATTATTTTTATGTTTGTTTCTCTAGAAAGTTTCATTGTATTGAAATATAATAGGTATCACACCAATAAGATTTTATGTTTTAATTCATCTGAATATTTTATTAGATTTTTTTTTTCTTGGTTTTGTGATTTACTCAAATTTTCTAGCATTTTTTGGAAGTATTGAAAGAAATTTATTTGATAGCATTAAATATTGAGTGAAATGTGTGTTTTATTTTGTATTAAAAAGAAGATAGAAGATTTTGTTTATTTTACTATGTATTTTTTTCTGAAATCATTAGAACTTTATGGATTTTATTTGTATTACAATATAATAAATATCACATCAACAATATCAGAGTTTCCTACTAACTTTCTATTAATATTTTGATCATCAGAATTCAAGTGTCCTTTTTGCTATTTTTATTTTTTATTTTATACTTTTCATTAAGTAAATGTTTGGTATATTTCAAAAATAAAAATAAAAAAAAATACATGTTTAGTACAGTAATTTACTGATGTATAACCTTTAGTATGTATTTTTACACATATATTTTAACTTATAATAAAAAGTAAGATGAGATGCGTTTAAGTTTTGAAATTAAATTATAATGAAGAATCCCGTGCATAGCGCAGGTTACATGCTAGTTTTAATAACTTGCATGTGATCCATTAAATTTTTTTATTCTCTTCCACCGACCGATGGTGGAAGAGAGTAGTGTATTTTCCTTGAATGGTATAAAAGTTACTTGAATGGTTGAGGCTAGTGTATTTTCATTCCACATCTATTCATTTTTTTATTTTCAATTTATTACTTTTGTTTAGGGTCCCCATAAAAAATGTAGTTAAATTAATTAGTGGGCAATAATTTTGCTATGGTTATTCCAAAACTAACCTCGACTTACTTAATGTACGTAGTAACACTGTGGACAAGAGTTGGATGACGAAGTCTAAGGGTACGAAGAAATACAAAGACGGGTGTAGATTATTTGTAGACTTCGCAATTAGCAATTGTAGAACTCTAGATAGACTTATTGTGTGCCCCTGTAAGATGTGTCGAAACAACAGGAAACACCCGCCAGGGATGGTAGACGAGCACTTGGCAAGGGGAAAAGGAATGTGGCCACAATACCGACAATGGATTTATCACGGCGAGAGGCCTATAAGAGCTCCTGTTGAAGGCGCTCATTTGAACCGTCCGACCGCAGATGCGGGTAAAAGCGGAGAATAGGGTGAAAATATGCACAGCCCATTGCGTGATTTATTTGGCATGCATGAAGTCAGGGAAGACAATTGTGAGTGTCAAGTCGAGGCGCAGGGTGAGGAAGAACACATTGTGCATGATGAAGCCGATGAATGTGACGTACGAAAGTACTAGTACTTACTTAAAAAGGCAAGCCCGTACGTATACATATGACTTATTTCAGACAAGTTATTATCGAATATTCATAAATAGCGTATATACTTAACTCAAAATACTTGAAAATTATAAATACAAATTAATATGTGTTGTGTTTGTGGAAATGCTGGATACGCGTATATCATATATATGCTTTGTAATTTCATATCATTTTCACATTTTGAATGGATTATCATTGAAACTATGTATATACCCTAAGGTGTGTGTTGGCAGTGTAGATATAATGTTGAAGTTGTTTATCGTCCGTTTATACATGTCATTAAACCTGAATATTGTTGAGTATGACCTTTGTATGCTAATCGCTTAGGACTTGATGATTCCTAATTGATTGTTCGAGTGTTTGTTTGTTGATTGATTGTTGTTTAATCATTTGCAGTGAGTGCGGAGAAGTCGACCCGTCATGATGGTGTTCACGAGATTTTTTGTTGGGGTATTTGTACGTAATGTATTCGCGAATCACTTAAGTTGTATTTCTTATGTTTTGTATTTCTTATGTAGTTGGAATTATTTGTTTATTAAGTTGTTCATGTCTATATATATAGTTGGCATTATTTGTTTATTAAGTTGGAATTATATACATATATAGTTGGAATTATTTTTTTATTAAGTTGTTCATGTCTATATATATATAGTTGGAATTATGTATATATGTGTATGTTTTGTGGACATCAAATGGATATATGTTGTGGACAATGTTCGGATACGACTTGAGAAATGTTTATATGTTGATAGCGATTGATATATGTTGAGAAATAAATCAAAATAGATGTATTGGATATCTGTTTGTTGAGAAATGTATGTTGATGTAATTATCAGGTGTACAAACAAATAAATTTCGGAGAAATTTGTTAAAAAAAAAAAATTCTGCACGAAAAAGTAACGTGTCAAAACTGACACGTTACTAATTAGTAACGTGTAACGTGTCAATAAATATTAGTAACGTGCTAGTTTTGGCACGTTACTAAATGGTAACGTGCCAATAATAACACGTTACTAAGCCTTTTGTAACGTGCCAAATTTGGCACGTTACGAAATAGTAACGTGTCAAATTGACACGTTACGAAAAGTATTAGTAACGTGCCAATATTGACACGTTACTATTTAGTAACGTGTCAATATTGACACGTTACTAAACTGGATTTAGCAACACCCAATTTCTTAACGCGCCAGACACGTTACTAACATTTAGTAACGTGTCAACCCTATTGACACGTTACTAAACTACTGTAACTAATTCTACAATTTTTTGTAGTGGATTGAATTTCTTCGATTGTGCTAGCACTTCTTCGAATTTGATTGAAATGGAAGTTAAAAGATTACTTGATTTTGCAAGGCGAGCAGTCTAGTCTCAAGAGTAACAGATCCAAATACAGAGCTTGATGTAGGCACGTGAGAGGTAACAAACAATTTGAGAGTTTGCGACGAAAGAACGAAAAGAACCTAGCATCTCACTAGGGATTTGGCATCACACTAGAAATTTATAGAATCTCACTCAAAGAAACAATCTCAGAAAATATAAGTTTATTCAAATATGCCTCAATTGTAGAGTACAAAGCCCTTTATATAATGCCTACTTATTCGATGGAAATATAACTACTAGTGTTGATTGTAAAGGAAAACAGAACTAAAAAGAAATAGAACTCCTAGTGCTAATTGTAAAGGAAAACAGATATTGCTAAAGACTAAAACATAGACTGGTTGTAGGTAACTTTGGTAACTCTGTACTGTATCATTTCCACCCCCTTAGAAAGAACTCGCCGGACAAACTGATAGAGATCATATAAATCAAGATTGAGCCTCTAGACCTCCTCAGTTTGTAGCCAACAACAATCAGATTGTGGTCGATTCTTCCATTTAACCAAAAATTTCTGATATCCCCCATGTCATGTAGAGACCAGCTGATTATCTAAAAATCTCTTCAATTTCTTCCTTAGGCTGGGTGTAAGTAAGAAGATGAACTAGTGGTGAGTTTGGTGTTGTGTCGTCTAGGTGCCCTTCGTAGGCAGTCAGGTCCTCCACATTGAAGATGGGGTTGATATGGAGATCAGATAGTAGCTCTAAAAGAAAAGCATTTTGTCTCAGTTGTTGTAAAACCTTAAATGGACCTGCTCGGCGATGGTGAAGCTTATAGAAAAGACCCCTTTGGAAAACGTTCTGGACGAATACGAATGAGGACAACATCGCCTGGTTTGAACTCCACTTTACGCCTATGTTGGTCTACTTGCAACTTGTATTTTTCGGCACTAATAGCAACCCGCTTCCATACTTCTTCATGGATATTCTGCATATGTTTCACAAAGTCTTCGGCCTCTTCACTGATACGCGAAGAAGAGGGTAGTGGTGCCAAATCAAGGGGGAGCTTTGGTTTGACACCTATTACAATCTCAAAAGGAGAGACACACGTGCTCCTATGAATGGAACAAATATATGCAAATTCGGCATGAGGCAAAAGAAAATCCCATGTGGTATGGTGATCAATAATTAGGCATCTTAGGAGATTGCCTAAACTCCTATTAACAACCTCGGTTTGCCCATACGTTTATGGGTGAAAAGCACTTGAAAACTGCAGCTTGGTCCCCATTTTGGCCCGTAGAGCTTTCCAAAAGTAACTCACAAATTTTACATCTCTGTCAGAAACAATTGAGTGAGGCAAGCCATGTAAACGTACTACTTCTGCAAAGAAAAGGGCTACTATACGTGATGCATCATAGGTCCGGGCACATGCTATAAAATGTGCCATCTTTGAGAAGCGGTCTACAACCACAAAGATGGAATCATGACCTCTTATAGTCTTGGGTGATAAGTGCCAAATATTGCATATTTGGACCCCTTTATTTGCATTAATTAATCATTTAACTGTGTCGTTATTCAATGTTTTGAGTTAGTTTTGTGTTTTTAGTGTTTTGTAGGTAGTTGAAGAAAAACTACAGCTTTAAAGGGAAAAATGAAAAGCTTGCAAGAAAGCACACTTTGAGAAGACCTAGATGATGTTGTTAAGTTTAACCAAATCCAAGAAAATGTTAAATTGGATTAAATTTCAGATTGGATAAAATTTCGGATTGGATTCAAATTCAGATTCTGTACATATCTCAGTATTTTAATCATAACTTTCTTCTCAAATATCAAATTTAGATGATTCAAGTGGCATTAGAAAGCTAACTCAAAATACTACAGGTTATTGTGAAATAGAATTTTCATAATTCGGACGTTTGCTATGCCAAAATTGCCCCGCAATAAAAGGACACAAATCTGGACGAATCCTATTCCGATTTCAGACTTCTATTTTGACTGGGAGACAGACCTCCGAATTATCTAGGTTTAATAAGGCTTCTAGGACTCTCCTAAGCCTATAAATAGACCTCTTTATATTCAAGAAAATATACACAATTTCAGAGACTAGTTTTGGAATACAATTTTGGAGACAGAATGTAATCCACTGCTTTTCTTTTAGTTTAGTTTTTCTTTAGGTTTAGGTTTAGGTTTTAGTTTCATAGTCACGTGGAGCTAAATTCTCAACTAAGGTTGGGGATAAAGCCTCACCGATGAAGAACAACATCGCTTTATTGTAAATTTTTATTATTCCGATTTTATTGTTTTATTATTTCAATTGTTTTACTTTTTTTCAATATGTGGCATGATTCTTGGATATCTTGTTGTGATTCAAGGATACACTTGATGATTTAGGATAATTTCACATAATTGATTGCTTGATTTTTAACTCATAAAAATTGGATATCCCTTGTGATTTGTTCTACGGATACATCTGGTGTTTCAATTAAATTTGGATTCCTTTTGTGATTTGGTCAATGAATGGATACATGGGATGGTTTTGATTAATTCTTTGAAGTATAGTAGAACATACATAAGATTTAAATTGTGAGAACTTCGGATTAATATTGATGAATATAAAATATGTTGTTATTATTTGGTGAGTGTAGATTCCGCATCCCTAATGCCTTTATCTATTGATTTACTTTGTTTATTTAGTTTATGTTTAGTCTTTTAATTTTCAAAACCAAAATCAAAACCCTTTTGGAACTAGGTTAGGACTTAATTAGTTTAGATATAAATTGTTCTTTCAAGAATACAATTCTCTGTAGGATCGACCTCGCACATGCAATCCATTAACTACAATCGATTCGTACACTTGCGAGTTAAATAAATTTGCAAAACATTGAGCAACCCCAAAACGAAGTTCATGCTAAGGTCAAGCCAAGGATGAGCAAGGATAGGCAGTGTTTAATCCGGCATTAGTGCGAGTCCCCTTTAAGAGTTGGTAAGTTCGACAATGTCTAACAACGATTGCCACTTGTTTATTTAACCCTGGACAATAGTAACAATCCTCTACTAATGCAATTGTTTTGTCCCTGGCAAAGTGTCCGGCTAAACCACATGAATATAGCTCCAAAATAATGAGGTCCCGCATGGATGTGCCTGGGAGGCATGGATGTCCCTTGGAACAAGAATCCATCCATTAAGGAGTACGTCCCATGAAGGGATCGTGGATTAGTGGACAACTGACTATAGATTAGCCTGAAGTCTGGGTCTGCTTGATAATGCTTCTTAATATCCACAAAACAAGTCACTGCATTGGTTAGTGTATGGATTAAACAAGATTTACGACTCAGTTTATCTGCCCCACGATTCTCAATACCTGCCTTAAGTTTAAGGACAAAAGTATATTGTTGCAGGAAATCTATCCATCAGGTGTGACGAGCATTGATCCCTTTTTGCGAGTGTAAGTGCCTTAAAGAATCATGATCCAAGAAGATAACCAATTCTCGGTGAATGAGATAATGGCGTCAGTGTTTCAATGTTTGAACCACCGCATATATCTCTAGATCATATGTGGAGTATCGTCTTTTTGCGTCATTTAACTTCTCACTATAGAAAGCCACTGGGTGCCCATCCTGGCTGAGTACTCCCCCAAGGCCTACGTGTCAGGTGTCACAAGTCACTACAAAGGATGCTTCAAAATTGGGTAGTTGCAAGATGGGAGATTCTGTAAACCTTTGCTTGATAGCTTCAAATGTCTTTTGTGCCACACTAGTCTAGTTGAAAGATCCTTGTTTGGTGTACTCAGTTATGGGAGACATGATGGAACTAAAATTCTTGATGAATCAACGGTAGAAGGAAGCTAAACCATGAAAGCTATGCACTTCATGTATGTTGTTTGGCGGTTGCCAATCAAGAACAACCCGTATTCAACAGTAGAAGGAAGCTAAACCATGAAAGCTACGCACTTCATGTATGTTGTTTGGCGGTTGCCAATCAAGAACAACCCGTACCTTTTCAAGATCGGCGGTAATTCCCTTCGAAGATACTATGAACCCCAGGAATACGACACTACTTTGTGCGAACGAGCGTTTTTTGAGATTAACAAAGAAACTCTTAAATCGTAGAGTAAAAAATACTTGTCTCAAGTGATCAAGATGCTCTTGCATGTTCTGGCTAAAGATTAGTATATCATCGAAGTAAACTACTACGAATTTGTCTATGAAGGGCCTTAAGATTTGATTGATAACCCTCATAAAGGTGCTTGGGGCATTGGTCAACCCGAAAGGCATCACTAGCCATTCAAATAGGCCATCCCTTGTCTTGAATGCGATCTTCCATTCGTCTCCAGGGCGGACACGGAGTTGATGATACTTGCTACGGAGATCAATTTTAGAAAATATTGATGCTCCATGCAATACATCCAACATATCATCTACGCGAGGAATGGGGAAATGGTACTTCACCTAATCTTGTTGATCGCTCGACTATTGATGCATATGCGCAAACTTCCGTCTTTCTTTGGTGTTAGTAAGGCGAGTAGCGCGCATGGACTCGGACTTTCTCGAATAAACCCATGATCTAGTAACCCCAGGACTTGCCGTTGTAAGTCCTTGTGTTCTTCTAGGCTCATTCGGTATGCTAGTAGATTCGGTAGTGTAGCCCCTGGTACCAGGTCAATAGCATGTTGTATGTTACGCATAGGTGGCAGCACCTTGGGTAGCTCATTCGGAATAATGTCTGAAAATTCCTCTAGTAGTACTTGTATTGCTGCTGGCGATGAGCTGCTACTCGATGGGAGTTCATGATGTGCTACTACGAGGAAAACTAGCCCACGGTCTTTGCATGTTGTAGTGAAATTTTGGAGTGTCAGAACTCGGTCTTCCGTTTGTTGGCTACTACCGAAGTCGTTAACTTTCCTGGGTTGTAGGACTAGCTTTCTACCTTTAAACAAAAATAAGTAGGTGGTTGCATACCCATCATATTGTACTTTCCTGTCATAAAGCCAAGGTCTACCTAATAGCATATGGCATGCCTTCAATGGGGATAACATCACACCATACTTCATCGTTGTAGTTCAGTCCCAAAGAGAATGAGACTAAGCACCTAGCCTTCACGGGTATGGATGTATCATCCACATAACTAACCCTATGGGGTTCGGGATATCTTTGTACAGGGCACTTTAGTTTGTTCACTGCCTCTTGTGAGATAACATTTATGCCCTACCATTGTCAATGATGAGGTTAAGGGCTTCACCGCGATGCTCCACCCGAGTGTGGAAAACACTTGTCCACAACCAATCTTCTTTCCGACTTCCTCAGTCTTTTGTCCCGTTAGGATTCGTCTAATTACATAGAGTTGTAAGGATGAACCATCTAGGCGTTCCTATAGGACATCTTCTTCAACCACTTCATGTGTATCCTGATTGCTAGTTGCATCACGGATGTCGGTTTCTTCTTCACATAAGAGCACAGGCTTTTGTTCTCGTGACAGACATACTACCGCAAAGTGACCATGACCTCCACATCGATAGCACTCGTCTCTTCCTTTCTCAGTTCAGAATCACCATCTTTCCTTTGCTTTCCTCATATGATTGTAACCAACGTTCGGAATATAGAGTGCATCCAAGTGTCTTTCTCCTACGATATGGGTTGCTGATTTGTTAGCGTGTGCAAAACTCTTGGTAGTGGAATTACCACAGTTTGTCGAAGTCCTTCGATTAGAAAACCCTTGGAGTTGTTGCTCCACTCGCATGGGCTAATTGGTAGGCCTCGTCTAACCCCACCAATTTGACTATCATCAATTCACGCTTGATATCATCTCGTAGCCCCGCTTTGAAACGTGCTATAGTCTGCCATTCTGTCTCGAATACTATTGTGCCCAATACTACCGAAATTAATAGATAATAATTTGTATGTTTTAACTCGCAAGTGCACAAAATCAAAACAGTAGTATAGTGCAGCAAGTACGAGATCGTTCCCACGGAGATTGTTGATTTCGCTTTAAATTAATTAAAATATCAACTTTGTCACTACATTGATATTATGAAAATAAATAAAAATAAAGATAAAGGTAGGGCTTTGATATCTACCACTAATCATGCTCAAGTAATATAACAATATGCCAATGTTTTAATCATATTATGAATACCTAATGTTTGCCAACCTAAGCGCATGTGTGTCCTTAAACTATTGATTTTCCTAAACAACGAATTAGATATTGGTGTCTACTCTAATTTTTTTTCTTTCTTAAAGGATTTAGCATGGGTGTCTACTAAGTTGTTCTTTAAGAAAGCATAAATCTATAGAAATCGACAAACACATGAGGCCTAAGGCATGTATGTCTACTCCCGGTTCCTCATGTTGATTAACCCAAGAACTCGGGGTGAGATTCTTTTGTTACTCTATTAAACCCAGGACTCGATCATCCAAATTGATTTAATTAACTAATCCATACCACATGCATATAATAAACAATCACACACATATGTGGAATTCAATAAAACAGGAATTAATCAAGTTAAACAACACAATATGATTATCACAAAGGCGCCAATATTGAAATATTAAATAAATATAATTAGAGTTTCAATCTAGCCCTACTAAAGTATTAGTTACACATAATAAAACTAAAAAGAAAAGAAAAAGAAAGAACCGAAAACCGTTCCTAAAAGTAGCCTCCAATTTCTCTCCCCAAGATTGTATCTAAAGAGCGCCTATTGTATTGTGAGGCTTAGAGGTATATTTATAGGGCTTAGGAGAGTCTTATAAGCCCTAGTAATCCTAGGAAATTTGGAGGTTTATCTGCTAGTCCAATTAGGATAAAAATAACTTAAGTCCAAATCGGAATAGGATTCGTCAAGCTTTATGTTCTTATTTTGCGGGACGATTTTGGTATAGCGCAAGTCCGAATTAGGAAAATGATATTTCACAATGATTTGTATAATTTTAAGTTAGCTTTCCAATTCCACTTGAATCACCTGAATCGGATATTTAAGCTAAAAGTTATGGTCAAAATACCGAGACATGTGCAGAATCCAAATTTGAATCCAATCCGATTTTGACTCCAATTTGAGAAATTCCGATTTAATCATTTCCTTTATTTGATTAAACTTAACCACATCATATAGGTCATCTATTATGATTGGTTAAGCTTAAAAATATCTTATAGGTCTTTCCAATTGCCCTTTAAGCTTAGAACTTTTTCGGAAACGCTTTCTTTTCTTCCATGACTTATAAAACAAAGAAAATGCAAAAAGGAAATAAAATTGCACAAATTAACAAAACTAAGGAATTAAAAAAATATAAATTAAGGGAGTAAAATACATATATTTTAGCACTTATCAGATACTCGGCTTCAGACACTAATTTTGTGAAACTTGTGAGTATAGTCATCCATTGTAGTGTTGTTTTGCTTATGGGCTAACAATTCCTCGAACAAGGTCTCTTCGTAATCTATGGGCAGGTACTTCTCTTGTAGCCTTAGCTTCATCTCCTCCCATTTCGAGATAGGGCGTTAACGTGATCTGTGGAGTTGTTCTTCCACACTGCTCCACCACATTCGTGGTTGGCCTTTAAGTTTCATCTTTACGAACCTGATTTGTGTGTCGGGTGGTAAACGACACCATTCAAAATAGTCCTCCATTGACGTAATCCAATCTTGGAAGGCATGAGGGTCCAGTTTACCGTGAAAGTCTGGTACCTCAACTCATACCCTCTTGGTAATATCTTCCATGCAGTAGCCATGAGGCTCTCCGTGTTCCATAGTTGGTTGCCATGGGGTCCTGTGATTTAGGTCCTGGCAGCGGTAGTCACGAGTCTCCACGTGCTCCATAGTAGGTTGCCAAGGAGTTCTCTGGTTAAAATTGGGTTGAAACATTTGATGGGTCTGGTGAGTCCGGTACCCATGATGGGGTGTAACATCTGGCCTCTTCAATGTGTGAGAATCATGTGTTTCTTCATTGAAATCAATTTCTTGCTCCAATTTGGTCTCAATTCGCTCGCCTTTCCCCTTGTTGACCGAGCTTTCTGCCTTGTCAATTACTTGATCCCATACAACATCGACCCTCTTGGATAGAGAACTTAGCTGGATGAACATGGACCCTAGTTTCTGAACCACGTCGAGTAACAAATCATCACGTTGTTGTTGACTGAGTTGATTGTCACCATCAGTACGTCCGCTTCCAGTATTCATTGTGAATGGCCTTTTTTTTTTCAATTCACGACAAACTCCTTTTTCTTTTCTTTTGAGGGCTGGGACCCTCTTTCTTTAGAAAGCTTCACGCACAGGAGAAACAAAAGGTGCGGCGGTGAGGCTCAGATCGGACGGTGGGTTGACGCCAAAGAAGGTCAGAAGGGTGGCGCGGTGTTATCTGGACAGTGGGCTGATGTCGGAGAAGACCAGACGAGCACAGCACTATTTGGTCGGTATGTTGTCTGCGAGGCTCAAACGGAGCTCATGGGTGGTCATTGTGGTGTCGTCCGACGGTGGGCTGACGCTAGATGTCGACAGTAGAATCAAAGAATATTGGCTCTTCTTCTTGATATTGCATCACGTTGTACGAACTGGAAGGAGGTGCCGGTGCTTGTGAGATTAGCTGATAAGCTTGACACATGGCTAGTTAAGCTCGAATGCAATTAAGCTCGGCCTCATTCTAGAAGATGGAATGCTTGAGGCGACGTAGAATCGCCCAACACCTTCTAATGGGGTCATGGGCACGCATGTGTGCTTTGAAAATGATGCATTTCATGGCTTCAAATCTAATAAACTAATCTACTAAATAGCAAAGATGAAGCAAACAAACAATCTCATTGAGCAATGAGATAACTACTAGTACTTGACGAAGTGGGAGGATGTTGGTGTAGTCAATAGTCCATTTGCCATTAGACAAAATATTGTTAACAATTGTAACTAAGAACTCACAGGTCGTCCACATTATATACTAAATTTGAATATCAAAAAGAATTATGTCTTGGTAGTCTACATGGAGAGGAAGCGTTCCTGTACTTGGGGAGCCAATCCAGTATGCCTTTCTGATGGGATAAATTAGCAAGGTTATCAAGCTGATAAGAAAAGGATTAAGGTAATAAAGGAAGAGGAAAGTCATTAAAATCATAAGCAACACATCTATTCCATTGAATAATTAACTGCGACTTTACCTTTTAACAAACTATCCAAACTCTAAGTTGTAGATGACTTCATAAGATGATCAAGCAAACAATTTGCCCCAAAAACTGAAATGACTTTGTGGCTTCTTTTAGGCATTTGTTTTTCTCATCACGTATCCAGTGCTGCATCAAAGCATTTCAAACATCCAACTGATAAGTAATCTTCCTGCAAAAGCCAACGCAAACCAATTAGACATTAACCTCTCCAAGCATGTTGAGCTTCTCACGGACATCTTTCATCAACTCTGGCACATCCCCCTCCCATCTGTAAAACTCCAGTCCCCTTCCTTCTAAGAGCTTCTCAGAAGCCTAAATACAACAAATCAACAGGAGAACAAAAAAAAAAAATTAATTAATTCACATGCTATGGAAACATAGCCATTTCAAAGTATTTAACTTTGCTTCACAAAGCCAAATAGGAATTTTTCAAAAAGATATAGGTCCATGGTAAAGATTCAACAGATTCATTCTTTAATCGGTGCCACCATTTGTTCAATATGATATAGTTTTCCAACTTTCTTTGGCCTTATGCTGAAAAGAAGGCAACTTCCTTATAACCAATTCCCTATAAAGTTCCAATAAGGTGAGATAAAGAAATTGCACAAGTATCTATCCAACATGACATCCAAACTGTCAAACCATGGGGGTAAGAACACAAATTCAAACACACCTATCTTGCTATGACTTGACCTCCTGCTACGTGTTCAAAATATATATTGTAGAAAAGGTTCCGGAATTAGAAAACCTTGTTGATCTTTCCCAAGACCTTCTGATAGCTCCAATCTGGTTCTTCTGAAATAGGCATCTGGACCAAAATCATAAATCAACATTATCTCATTATAGATAAATTTTTTAAATCATTACTTATCCCAAAAAATAATAATAATTAATTTAATTTAATTTGAGAATAATAGTTATGATGAAACTAGCTCTACTCTGTTACGGCAACATTGGAAGAAAAGAATCTCTAGACCTTGAGGACAAGGTCTCCTTAAGGGGGAAGGAATGTTACGGAAGTAACATAGGGATAAAGTAGACATTATATTATAGTAGATTTATATTTAAAATGAATTAGATTTCATTTAGATTAGTTTTGTTATCAGTATTTTTAGATTAGAGATAAACATGTGTCTATTTGTATTTCAATTATCTAGTTATTTATTTTAGAGTCATGATTGCATTAGTTATCTTTCTAGGTTTATCTTCAGTGTAGGAGTTTTACTCCAAGTCTAAGTCATTGTAATCTTCCTATTTAAAGGATGATATTTTAATAAAAAGGGAATTAGAAAATTAATCTCAAACCTTGAGTTTGAAAAGGGTTTTTTAGATTTTGAGGAAACCTAAAAAATCCTTTTCAAACTCAAGGTTTGGGATTAATTTTCTGATTCCCTTTTTATTAAAATATCATCCTTTAAATGAAACCTAAAAAACCCTTTTCAAACTAAAGGTTTAGGATTAATTTTCTGATTCCCTTTTTATTAAAATATCATCCTTTAAATGAAACCTAAAAAACCCTTTTCAAACTCAAGGTTTGGGATTAATTTTCTGATTCCCTTTTTATTAAAATATCATCCTTTAAATATGAAGATTACAATGACTTAGACTTGGAGTAAAACTCCTACACTGAAGATAAACCTAGAAAGATAACTAATGCAATCATGACTCTAAAATAAATAACTAGATAATTGAAATACAAATAGACACATGTTTATCTCTAATCTAAAAATATTGATAACAAAACTAATCTAAATGAAATCTAATTCATTTTAAATATAAATCTACTATAATATAATGTCTACTTTACCCCTATGTTACTTCCGTAACATACTCACAGGCAACATGGTTGGATTCGTCGACAATGCGCTCCACAATGTTGAAGACGAGCTTGCTATCAACTAAGTACTTGAGGAACCGTCCATGATGGGCCACCACGTCACTCCACCAACATCATCGTTACCCTCCTCTTCCTTAACGTCTTCACTGGATGAGTCTTGGTTGTTAGCATTTTGGAGTCTCATGGCGACGAATCTCATCTCCTCTGTGATGCCAACTGCCTCATGTACCTCTTCCTCCTCCTTATCACCAGTGGAACATTCTCTGGAGCCAGTGAAGAAGGAGACGATGTGGACGCCGTGGCGGAGTCAGAGCAACATTGGATTAGGGCTCTTCCATTCCGAATCTCCTTCCTCTTATATTGATTCATCATGTTCGCTGGAATGCTTAACGACAGTGGAATTGGAACTAAAAGCCGTGCAAGAAGATGATGATGAGGTTGTAGCAGGGTTGTTGTCCCATCAACGACATCGTTTTAGGGGAGAGAGAGCTCTCAGCTTTGAATTTTCTTCTCAGATTTCTCTTTATTTATCCCCTAGATTGTAGATTTCTTGTGAATTTATCTATTTGTAGGTACGGTACCTACTTAGAAAGTTTAATTGAAAAATGGCGAACATCGACCTAATTTATTAGTCCGATTCCAATAAGCCAAGATTCACCGAATTGCTTGCCAACCCCAGTATGAGTGAGTATATAACCAAATTGCTTTTGTTTTGTGCCTGATTCCAAATATTTTACTTATTTATCAATTATAAAAGTTACTCCTTTATTCTTTATTATTCTTTCCTCTCCTTTTCCGGTAGCAATGCTCCATATTTTGTGTTTAGGCTCCTCCGGTCTCTATTTTTTCTTGGAAAAAGATCCTTTCCATTTCAAAATTCCTTCATTTCCTCCATTTAGTGCATTTTGAAGGGTAATGTTGTCCAAAAGTTTTAATAATGGTAATGCATTAAATGCAATACCCTTCAAAATACACTAAATGGAGGAAATTGAGAGATTTTGAAATGGAGAGGATCATGTTCCTTCTTGGGGTTACTTTAGATCTAGTTTGTAAATCTAGATCTAAATCCAGATCTAGTCTCTTCAACCTTAGATCTGAGCGTCTTCTTCGCCCAAAGCGTGTCTTCCGAAATGATGTATACAATGTCGTACTCCTCTGCTTCTACTTGTCGGGTTTTTTGTTTTTTATTTTGTTGTCTTGGCCTTCGAGTTGAAGATGGAGTTGTTGTCCTGGTCGAGGAGATCAGTGTGAGAGCTTAACTCTTACAACCGGATTTTTAGTTTTCTAGTTTTTAATTTTTGTTTTTGTATTTAGACTACCCATGTCCTATATCTAGTCTGCACGAAGCAAATTTATTTCTTAAATGTAATTGTACATGGGTTAGCGGAATCTTGAAGTCATTTTTAAAACTTTGTAACCATCATAGCTTTTGGTTATAATTTTCAGAGCTTTATGCTCGTAAAATTTCATCAATAAAAGTTCCATATTTTTCAATATATATATATATATATAACTGTTATAAAAATTGTATACAACTAATAAAACCTGACAGCTAAAATTAATAATTAAAAATTTTTTGTTTACAAGTAGCACATCAAGTTGTATGATAATTAACAGTTTACTAAATAATCTTACTTTTTTTAACTAATCATTTGATAGCGGCTTTCGTTAAACATTTAGCATAGGGAGTAGGTCATTTATAAACACTACGGAGTTATTATTTGTCGCATCCTCAAACCCTGAAAATCAATTTAAATTATGAAAAACGGAGATTAGTTTGGTCAGTTCCTACAATTTATGCAACCAATCTGGCCATCCCGTAGGTGCCCAAAATATAACAAAAACGGTGGGGCTGGGGACTGGGGAATTATAGTACATGAAAAATGAACGAATTTTTTTAAGCTTATCCCCGCAAAAATTCAGATGAATACCATATCATCTGCAGAACCTGATTAATAAAATATTAGCCTATGAATGCCTTAAAACTAATCTGTCACAATCTTTATTGCCACGTTCTACCTCCAAATATTTGAAAAAATAATATTTAAATAAAATAGTGAAAGTAAATAGCAAAAATGTTTTAGCTAGTAAATTTATTACTTTTACTATTTCATTTAAATATTCTTTTTGACACACTGTTCATATCCCTCGACTCAAAATTAGGTCCTCATCATCATCGTCGTCATCACCATTATCATTCCTGCTTTGCTTAGCATATTCCTCAAGTGATGCAGCGGGAAATAACTCCCCAACCTTGTCTTCTTTGTCGGTTGGTGTTTTCTCCGAACTTTTAGATTTACCTTTGTTCATCTAGTGCAACATAAAAGGAAAATCATACCACATGTTACAGAAGAAAACGGGCAAAAAAGAACAATGAAGTACAAAAAGCACTATTATTGGATTAGTTTCCCCTGTCAAGGATCTAAATCCATAAAATGTTCACCAACTGTGCACATCAAAACATGCTCAACATGGTAAAAACTAGAAATACCCATTAATAGAACAATAACCGGGAATGATTACAGAACCTGAGATACCGGTAGAAACTGAATAAAATGCACAGTAAAGAGATGTATGTTATATAAGGGCAAACGCCATATCAACTTGGGATTCACAATGCAATTCAAAACTTGGTGGTAGTTGAGCTTATAACAGTTAATGTTATTGTCTTATTGATTCCAAATTCATATGATGTGATGTCCATCTCCTAGAAGTGAATCTTGGCATACCACGGAAGAGGACGGTTTAACACCAAAACGGTTGAAAATTCCAAAATTAATTTCTCGATGGGTTACAAGCAAGACAAGCATATAATTATCATAACAACAGCAAAGAAAATTTTGAATCTAGAAGTTTCATACAGAAAGAGACATTATTCAATTTAAGCTTTGAGCATGGCGGCAATTACAATCTCTTGGAAAACACTACAGCATATGATCTAAATTAGGAGTTACAACATTGTTAATTATTTCTCAATGAAAGGTTGGTGATAGGTGATATAAGGACTTCTTGAATAAGTAAAAGGTAGATTCTTCATAAATATGGGATAAAGTATCTGTTCTTACCCTATATATCCGACAAGAAACTAATAACAAATAACTGATGGGAAAATAAAATCTTTATACTAATAACAATACGAAAATGGATGAAAAGCATTGCTTTAAAGAACTTACTGCACGTAGCAGAGACCTTCGGTCCCTTTCTCGAGCATTCTTAACTGCCTAGAACAAAATCACACAAACCCATCAATTAGCTTCCAAAATGCAAAAATCCAAGCCTTCTTTTCAGAACCGCATACAAATTGTAACATAGCGAAAAAGAAACTAACCTCCTCAAGCAACTTTTGCTCAGCCTCTACTTCCGAAGAATCTCTACAATAAAAAACCAAAAGCACTCAAAAAAAAGAAAAAATAAATTCATACATAACTCAAAGAAATAACTTGTCAAACAAAAACCTTCCGACTATACGATCCACACGGGAACAACACTTGGCGCATACACCCTGCTCCTTAGCACAACCTATGTCCAAATCAACCCAATGCCAAAATCAACCAAAACCCAACAGCCAAAAAAGGAAAAAGGAACACAATTTGTTTGTTTCACAGAAAATACTTTCTCAAATATGCCTTTCGACCCAAAATTCTTTGTTGTTTCGTGGGAAAACGGTTTCAGTGACACCAAACAGAACCACAAAGAATTCAAATAGCGAAACCAAGTACCGGTACAGAGATTATGGTACGCCTGACGAACGACGCGTTTCGAACATCGCTGACTGTAATTCAATCCAACAACAAAATCAACAAGTGCCCATTGAAATTGAATTGGTCCTTAAAAAAATTGAGAAATAGAAAACAACAAAAATTAAAAAAGAGGAAAAAAAAATACCATTTGGCTGGCTCAGTAAGGCGCTTGTACTTTCCATAACGGCGTTTCCAGTCGATCTGTTCTTTACAACGGGGGCACACCCCCGTAATCTCGGAGTACGGCCTGAGCTTTCCCCCAACTTCCTGTTACAACTATTTATTTTCAGCTACTGATTTTGAAAAGCACTTTTTGAACAAGTAAAATCCGTTTCTTCTTTCTAGAGAAAGGCAAGTGTTTTGTAATACCGTTTCGTTGATCTTGACGCCGGCGTTTGGTTTCCAAGCAAAACTGTTTTGGTGCTTGGGTGGGCCTTGCCTGTTGCTCATCTTTGCTTTGTTGTGGCCACTTTTTGCTATTGTAGTACTCACCTCTACAAATGTGGGTTGCTGAGGTTTTGTTCTGGGTTTTAAGTTGGAAGATGACCTAAACGACATGTGACATAGTGTAAATAAAACAACAAATCATTTTGGATGCTCTAAACTCGATCTATATGCGTTTGAACTCGAAGTCACCTAGAGAGGGGTTGTGAGAAATTTCAATTGTTATACTGCTATTTTTTATTGCAATTTTAGCAAACTAGATTGATAATGAAAATAAAGAGATTCATCTTTTATTTCAACTTAATTTTTCATTTTGTTATTTTTTTTTAGAAACAATTTCATCATTAGAAATTATAACTATTCTACAATGCTGGTAGGTTAGTCCTAACTAACATTTGGAGCTGTCATTACTAAAAAAAAGGGGGGGGTTCAAAACTTGTCGTCGTTATTATTGTTTATGAACTTGAAATCTGGTAAATATATTTACCATGGTTCAAAACTTGTCCTTGTTATTACTGTTTCTTTGTTTGGACTTTGACAAATGTTTGACATATACCAAATTTAAAGAAAAGTCTTTTTTGGCATTTCGGATCACTTCCTTTAATACAAGTATTCTGGTGAAGGTGAAGTTCGTAAAGACTCATCGGATGTGATCAAAGGTAACAAGATTGATGACTTTTTACTTTCTTAAGGGCAATACGGTGACAAAATTAGTTGCTATATATTTATCAGATGATCCAAATTCGAGCACGGTGACTTCACTACCCACATATTTAACACGGTAGTGGAGGCCCCTTAATCCCTACAACTAAAACATTGAATAACTTAACATATTCTAATAGCGCGAAACGTTAGCCAATAAAATTGTAACGCGCGTCCTATTTAAGTGCCATAATAACAAAAATCTGTTAAATTAGTAGATGAAATTTGACTGTCGTAACTAAATTGTTTTTTTGGCATACCCCATGAATTCTGAGTTCATTTTGATACCACAACGACTTAATAGTAAATCAGGTAAACTATAAGGACTGATTTTGTATTTTCACCATTTATAATGTTGTGGATATAAATTAGCTACATGGACTGATTTTGTATTTTCTCCATTTATTATAGTAATTTAATAATAATTTTAAAAGTCACATTAATTTTAAGAAGATTTGAAGAGGGTGAGAAGATAATGTCATCAAATATTGTGTGTTTGAATTATGCGTTTGGTCTGATAATTCAAACTTTTGAACTTGAATATTTGAAGCAAGAACATTATCTTTAACAATATCACCACTAATAACAATTATAAAACATACAACTTATTAATTTATTTATTTTTGCTAGCAATTACAACATTCTTTCATCCCCCTTTTGTAACCATGCGTTAAGAGAACACACAATCCTAGGGAACAAACAATCAGAATCCTTATTAGCAAAATTTTCTATCATGCTCAGACGGATACTTTTTGCACTCAACACGCCTTCACTACTAACCGTAAACATGTCGTCACAGTCACCTTTTGCCAACTCTTGAAAGAGGGGTCCCTTCATTTCCCCACAATGACTGATATCGTTGGCACTCTCCTGCATTTGTAATGCCAACTCAAGGCGCCACACTACCTCGTTCATGGATGGCCACTTGGTTCAATCATCGAGCAAACAATCCACCACAATCGCACCAAATTTCTCCAGACACTCCAGTGTGATCTCACTTTTCAAAAACGGATCGACAATCTAATCAAGCATTTTGTTGTGATAGCACTTTGAGGCCCATTGCGCTAGGCTCACTTGGTCCTTCTCAGCCATACAAAGCAACGGTGGTCTTGCACACAATACTTCACACAGCACTACACCGAAAGAGTATAGTGCTTACGTGGGTCTTGCACTCACTATGTTAGTATTTTTGTTGGCTAAATTCAGTGCCCAAAAGTGGAAGTACTATTCACCAGCACTATTCACGATACTGTTCACCCGTCCGGACGGATGAGCAAGTTTTCGATGAAATTTTCTAAGTCCAAGAATCTTCTATAGTAATTCCCGAGAGATCCGTACGCAAGCCGTGCACTGGCCGTCCGGACGGCAATGTTCATCAGTCAGGACGAACTTGGTCAAAATGGTCGTTGCCGACTTAAATGCTCCAGAAAACACGGGAACATTTCGCCATAAAGTCATGTCGTCCAAAAGGGAAAAGTCTTCGTCTGGACGGACCATTGGCCAAAAGTCAGCACCGCGCATTAAATTCATGCAGGAATCCCGGGATGCTGTCCGCATGTCGCCCACGAGGTGAGTTCGTTTGGACGGCCAATCAAAAAACTCACCTAATTCATTTGAAGGGCTTTCTCATTTGTGGCTATAAATAGAGCACTCATGCTGCTCGATTTTGATCAAGGAAAACAGAGAGAAGAAGCTCAAATAGAGTGAAAACATTCTAAGTGTTTAGAGTGTTTATTTCCTTGTGGGCTAAGAGAGATTTTATGTTTATGTGCTTTGAAGCCATACTCTCGGAGTGTTTGAATTTGTTGATAAATTGTATTGTGTAATCAACTATGATGAAGAAGTCTATCGAAAAGGTCCAGTAAAGGAGTATCACGGTGAAGATTAGTGAGCAAGGAAGACGAGCTGGAGGCTTGTTGATTCTTACAGAGCCAAGGACTTGCAAAGGATTGTAAGTCTCTCCGTGTCTATAATCTCTTGATTGATTTTTTTATAGTGATATCCTAGGTTTGGCTGCCCCGGAGAGATTTTACTTTTAGAACGGTTTCTAAAAGGTTTCCTCTTCGTCACCAAAATATTTGTGTTCATTACTTTACTGCTTTACATATTTTGGTGATTGATTGTTTATTGCTTCATACTTTTAATTCCGCATATATTGTGATAAACACCTATTCAGCCCCCCTCTAGGTGTGTTTGGAGTCTGTTTAATTACTATCACACTAGTTGGTCCAATATTGGATACTCCAAAATCAAAAACCTTGGCCACCCATTTCTCATCCAAAACAATACTTCTTGTCATCACATCACAGTGAATGATCATGTGCTTCGCATCAATGTAGAGGTATTACAACCCATGGGACACTGATGCAGATCTCAAGCCGTTGCTTCCACGATAGAGGAGGATTTTTGGTGTCATATAGATGATCACGTAGGTTTCAACGGGACACATAATAGTATACAAGTATCATCTCACTGTCATCATTGCAATAGCCACTCAAAGACACGAGATGGTAGTGTCGTAGCTGGGAGAGCATCGCAATCTCGGTGTGGAACTCGTGAGCCCCTTGTTGTGACCTAGATTTCAGTCGTTTGATTGTAACTGGGTGGTCCCGTCATGAAAGTACCCTTTATAAACATTGCCAAACCCTCCGACCCCTATGATTAGAACCTTATTGAAATCATTTGTGGCCGATTTGATTTCAATAAACGAAAACTTACGAAATAATTCGGAAGGTAGAGATGAGCCCTGCATCTTAGTTGACTTGGCTCTTTTACTCGGCCGGAAAGCCACTAAACCAGTAATAGAGAGTAGAACAACGACAAAAATTGCACCACCAATTATTGCAATTGTTGTTTTCTGATTATTTTTTGACTTCGTTGGTGGTTGGCCTAGGGTTTCAATTAAAGATGTAACCCCCTCCACTTCCGAGTTGAGCCCAGCAAAGACTACCGTCCGATCCGTTCAACTTAAATACTTCCACACCGTTCAAGATGGCACTGGCGTATACGAGACATGGTGATATATCCTAGTTAGGGTTAGCGCGAGCAACAAATCTTGTTTGGTCTTGATTATCATAGGGTCTAAGCCTAAGGTTAAAATAATAAGATGAATAGCAGGTACATATGATCCTATATATGGTCCTCAACTAAAAAATAATTTATACTGATCGTCCTAAATAAGTGCAGTACTGTAGAATGCGAATACGTAGGATTATATCAGCAAACACTTACAAAAGTTCTCTAAGGCAACTTTTGGCGGACGAAGGCTCCTACGAAAGTGGCTTTCTTTGCTTGGACCGCGTCGCTCGGAAAGATTCTTACCTTGGATAATATCAGAAAAAGAAGTATTGTTGTGGTTAATAGGTGTTGTATGTGCGAGTCGGATGGGGAGTCTGTTGATCACCTTCTTCTTCACTGTAGAGTTGTTCGTGCCTTATGGTATGCAGTCTTTAGTCGGTTCGGGTTGTGTTGGGTTCTACCATGCAGTGTTAAGAACTTGTTTGCCTGCTGGTGGACGGGAGGAGGCTCTCGGACTGCAGTAGTGTGGAAGATAGTCCCCTTATGTCTTATGTGGTGCCTATGGAGGGAAAGAAATGCTGGATTTTTTGAGGATTCCGCAAGGTCCCTTGAGGAACTCACACATTTTTTCTTTTTACTCTTTTCACTTGGACAGTCACATGGCTTGCTCCATTAGTGATTAGCTTTTTTGATTTTCTTACTCTTTTCTCTTCTCATACTTAGGCGTTCTCTTGTATACTCCATGTATACTAGGGTTGCGCCCCTTTGCGCATTTGATATATACAACATTAATTATCAAAAAAAAAAAAGTTCTCTAAGGCAACTTTTATAACTCTTGAAAAACGAGATTTGGCAAGAAGGGAGAGAAATAAAACATGACATTTTGAGAAGTCATCCTTGGAAGTTGGGCATCTTGAGGAGTTGGGCTTGAAAATTACAAAAGAATATAAAGGGATACAATAAACTTAGACAAATCTTAGCCATTCAATAATACTAATTAACTTGATTTGCATAACCAGTCAAATATAATTGCATATCACAAACATTAAGTTAAACATAATCAAGTTATAAGATGCAAAAACACTTTATCAAACAACAATCAATCTTCTGAAGAAAAAAAGCCAATGAATGCACCCCATGCACCCAGCCTATACATCATACCTAAAGGTCCTAAACAACCAAAACTTGACACAAACAGAGAAGAAAAACAAGGACCCAACAGCAATACAAATTTCAAGAATAATTACAGCAATTAGCAAATGCTTATCCAAAAGAAGAAAATTTATTTGCAGGAAAAATCAAGGTAGCGTAAGAAACTAAAAATCTATCATTTTCATTCCCCAGTATTCCTAAATCCTAATAATATAAACAAACTCGAAAATAAATGCAAAATCAAAGAATCAAATGTTCAAAATCAAAGAATCAAAATTTAAACCCTCAATTAGTTCAAAAAATAAAAATCAAAGAAAATGAAGAAACTGGAAAAATCTATACCTGAAAAGACGGGAGACAACGGGAGACGAGAGAGAGATACGATGGCTTGCCGCTTGCAACGAGAAAGCGAGGGAGACGACGGTGAAGTTAAGCCACCAGACACGACGGCCGACGAGAGAGAGACACAACGGCTTGCCGCTTGCAACGAGAGAGCGAGAGAGAGATTCGACAGACGGACGCGGGAGGCGAGGGAGAGAGAGAGAGGTAGCCGGACAGAGACGGCCGCGCGGTGTGAGAGAGAGAGGCAGGAGGCAGGGCCGCAGGAGAGTGGAGAGTAGAGAGGGCAGCAAGCGTGAGGAGTTAGGGCTGAGGGTTCAAAGGAAAGTTAAGTTTATATCTATAATTAAGACGACGCCGTTTTGAGTTTCAATTAATTTTTTTTAAAATGTCAAAACGACGCCGTTTTACTATGCAGGAACACTCTACGGATATATATCCTGTTACATGTGTTCATTCTACGGAAATAAATTGAAACCTTAACTTGTGCTCCCTAAAGAAAGAAAAGAGGCCCAGTATTTTATCTTTTATCGTAAAAGAAAAGGGGTAAAGTAAATTGTTAGGGGATATTATACTTTCCTCCCATGGACTAACACGCGATGACTATTTCCCCTCATTAAGTTTCAACTTTACATTACGATCACATTAAACTATCATTTCGTTACAGAAACTTCATTTCATTAGTTAAGGCCATTAAGTCGGACGGTCAATCATACTGTTCACGATATTGTTCATTGTTGACTGTCAAACTTAACGACTTTGACTGACGGAACGGGGGTTTTGATAATGAAATGGTAGTTTGATGTGATCGTAATGTAAAGTTGGTAATTAATGGGAGTATATGGTAATCGAATGGTAATTCATGAGAGGAAATGATACTTTCCCCTAAATTGTTTGATGGCAATGAGAATCACCACTTTCTCTACCCTTGAGCATGTTAAAGATCACCTCTAATATAACATGAAAAGGTAAAATAAAACTACCTAGACCCTAATGTACTGAACTTTTAATGGTCCTTTTAATTAGTAGCTGACTAAACAAATATCTTTTGTAATATGAGTTGATAACCAAATAAAAAATTATGAATTTAATTATTTATTCAAGTTAAATATTTTATTTGAAAAATACTGGATAGCCTGGAGAGTTAAATGTTGAAATTTAATACATCAATTTTTATAGGGTTAAATTCACTTTACCCCATGAAGTTTCAGGAGTTTTTCAATTCGAACCTCAATATTTAAAAATTGGCAATGTACCCTCCTAATGTTTCAAAAATTTTCAATTCAGACCCTCCATTACTAATTTTCGTCTAATTGGACGAAAATCATCACACGTGTGTCTCACGTGGAATTTTGATGCCCTCTATTCCAATTTTGCTCTTATCAAAACCTATGAAAATACATAATTACCCTCAATTTCATAGGTTTTAATGAGGGTAATTACGTAATTTTATAGGTTTTAATGAGGACAAAATTGGAATAGAGAGCATCAAAATCCCACGTAAGATGCACGTGGGATGATTTTCGTCCAATTAAACAAAAATTAGTAACGGAGGGTCTGAGTTAAAAATTTTTGAAACGTTAAGGGGGTACATTGCTAATTTTTAAACGTTGTGATTCGAATTGAAAAACTCCTAACTCTTCAGGGGGGAAAACTGAATTTTCCCCATTTTTATATTATGTTAAAAAATGATCACTTGACACACTTATTTTATAACATAAAATAAATGAAAAATTACAGTTTACTCCCCTAAAGTTGACAGCATTTTTCAATTTCAAAACACCAAAGTTTCAATTTTTGCAATCCACCCTCCCAAAGTTCCAAATTTTTGCAATTTGACCAATTGTATCTAAAACTTCCCATATTGCCCCTAATTTTTTTTTTTTTAATTTTTAAAAAAATTCGGGTGGCCGTAGCCACCCCTTTGGCCATCTGGCCATTTTTGCACCCCAAATTTTTTTTCATAAAAAAAAAAAAAAAAAAAAAAAAAATCGGGGACAATATGGAAATTTTGGGATAATATTGGTCGAATTGAAAAAAAAAAATTGAAACTTTGTGGGGGTGGATTGCAAAAATTGAAACTTTGATGTTCGAATTGAAAAACGTTGTCACCTTTGGGGGAGTAAACTGTAATTTTTCCTAAAATAAATTAGTGAACTAATACTTTTTTATAAAGTGTTAGAATAATGGAGAGATATAGAAGAGCGGAAGCACACAATGGACTACATTTTATTAATATTAATTAATATGAAGCATTACAAAAACCTCTATTTATAGAGAGGCTATAAGTGATAAGCAAGTAACCTAATAGACTAAAAAAAAGTAAACCTAGTAAACCTAGAATACATAAGAAAATAAATAACCATAACATAATATTCAGTATTCTTAACATCCCCATTCAAACTCAAGGTGTTTTGGGTAAAAGAAAGCGAAAGAAAGAGTTTAATTCGCTGAAAAAGCTGCTTGTGCCAAAAGAGTTGCCAAAGTAACGCCATAAAAGTTGCTAGAGACTGGTGGATTCTACTTGAATTGAGCTATGCATTTTAAGCTGGAGCTTGGTTCACTTGGTGGTAATTTGACTTGAAAATCATATACTAGTAATGAAATAGCGGGACTCGTCTGGTCGAGCGGAGAAAAAGCTGTCTCGCCCGGGCGGCTGAGCTAAGTAGGGTGAAAAAGGGCAGGTTGAAGAGGCTAATCATGCCTGAAACCCTTGGACCGTTGAAAGGTCTGACCCAAAAAATTCTCACTAGTAATGGATCAATGGCCTAGGAGAGGCTGCTATGACCGGTGATGGCGGTATTTGACAAGGCATAAGTGGGCCGGTTGAAAGGGGCTTCTTTGGCCTGAAAACCCATGGACCTAAAGAAAGATTGGTCTGACCCGAGAGTGCCTACTGCAAGAAGAATGAACCGGATTGAACTGCGCCAAAGAAAAAGGCTGTGAAACCGCATAAAACAAATGCCTAAATTTGGAGAAGAATCTTGTTTTTTGCCATATAGAGATACCAAAAGCAAAAAATTGACCACAAATTTGAAATCATGATGAAAAATTGAGTAGGAAACACCTAGTCAACTTTTTTTTGTTTTTTAGTAATCAAAGTCAACGATCAACTCTAGAGAAGTCAAAGTCAAAAGTCAACAGAGGGCAAGTTAACTCTGGCAAGGTGCTGATGTGGCAGAGCCGATGACTTGGTCGATGTGCTGACATGGCAATTAAGCTGACGTGGCAGTGAAGCTGATGTGGCCGACTTGATGACATGTCGCTGGATGACACAACCTAGGGCTAACGTGGACTAAGGCTAACATGGTAGGCTGAAGACCCAGGCACGTGTGGTGCACGCAAGGAAGCGCCGGTTGCGCCGAAGTGCATGAAACCCACGCACAGGAGCTTCCATCGACATGTCCAGTGTCTGATGGCGGCGTTCTTGGCGGATATCTGACCGGTGGGGCTAGATCTATAAGGCGGAACTGCAACCTTCTTGATCAGGCTGACATGGCAGCGCATGGAAGAGCTGTAGTGGCGCGTGGGCAAATCAGCAGCAGCTTTGAGCGGTGCGTGGGGGCGCGTGGTTGTTCCAATAAGGCTGTGCTCGATGGCTCTAGACTCGTCTAAATCGAATCTATCGATTAGCGCTACCGCGGATGTGATCGAAGCTTTGTGGAGGCACGTAAAAGAACGAACAGGTTCTTAGACGAGTCTTGCAGGCGTGTGAACTGCTCTTGGGACGTGCGTGAGGGCGTGTTTACTGACGGACATAACCTTCTGGTGGCGCGTGTGAGCGTGCGGAAGCCTGGACACTTCAAATCTCTTTGGATCTATACTTAGCAGCATCTGAACTGTCGTCGGCGACAAAAGCGTGTAGCTCTAGAAAGGGCAGTGGTGGGGCAGGCAGAAACTAGCGGAGGCGCATGGTGGCGCGTCGGAGGGCCGATGGCAGTTCCAAATCTATAGGCTGGCACGATTTTGAGACTATCGGCAGCATAAATTTTGGCAGCGCTTGATGTAGGGCGATGAGACTAAAATTCATCAAAGGGAAACATTATAAAAGAAGATTATTGAAGGCCACAAAAAAGGGGTTCTGATACCATGTTAGAATAATGGAGAGACATAGAAGGGCAGAAGAATAATAAGGAGAGCGGAAGCACACAATGGACTACATTATATTAATATTAATTAATATGAAAGACTACAGAGACCTTTATTTATAGAGAGGCTATGAGTGATAAGCAAGTAACCTAATAGACTAAGGAAAGGTAAACTTTGTAGACCTAGAATACATAAGCAAATAAATAACCCTAACATAATATTCTTAACATAAAGAAGGTGTTCGGCCACACGCATGAGTCTCTTGCATATGGGATAAAGATAATGCTAGACATCCTAAGAGATTCTTCCTAAAATGCTTCCCAAATAATGTGGCAAGCATTTTTTTTTTCTTAAAAAAAATTCATTCTCTCTCCTTCGTCTCACACTCCCACACAAAATAGTACTTGCCACATCATTTGGGAAGGATTTTGGGTAGAATCATTGGGACACCTAGCAGCCCTTGATAAAGATACAAATTAGGAAAATATATAAGGAGATCGTTTTCTTTTAAAGGTCCTTTTTGGAATTCAAAGTCCTTTTAAAAGGTATATAAAGATAGAGTTTCAAGATGTAATAAGCAAGTCATAGTACGACAACTGGCTTGTAATTTAGTCGCCTATCGTGCATTTACATCAAGTATTCTTATTTTAGCGCCGAGTACTCAGTAATTCGTACTTGGGAGATTATACCCTTGCATTGCCCTCCAATAAAGATGGTGCCCTTATGCCCATTTTGCATCATTGAATTTCTTTTCGAAATATTCGTTTTCATGGCTTTAAGAACAAGGTCACATGCATCATGCGCTTAAGAATTTGACCACAACACACATGGTGCCATGGAATAATAGCATATGGGGATTGGCAGTTATTTGGTTGATTGAATTATAAATAATCTAGCCATCAAACAAAAGAAGCCCTAACAAGTGTTTAGACAATTCAATTAAATTCAATTAGTGTCTGGATAACCCAAATTGAGGAACTCTCTTATTTAGATAAATACATCTGGTTGAAACTCTCTCTAATTAGCCGTATATGTTGACGGTTGAGTATCTTATATATCATACAACCATCTCATAGTTCATCTTTGTAAGAAAAGTTGGCGTAAAATGTAGCATTTTGGAAGAATCATTCATTGCATTTGGTCGTGAACTTGAAGGGCAAAGTGGATATAAATAGCAAAACAAGAGGTGATAAGGCTTTGTTTGGTAAACCCCTTGTCCTTAGATATTGTAGCTGAGTGGATTGATGTAGAAAAAAGTAAGAATGTTTGGTATAAAAAAAGTAAAAAAGTGAAATGAAAAAGTGAAAAAGTTTTGATTTGTAGTGATTTTTTATTTAAATAGTAGTAAAAAGCAAATTATGTTATATATAAAGTAAATGATATGATATAAAAAGTGAAAATGTTTTATGTTCATTAAAAAAAAAATGAAATGAATAGTATTGAGAGGAGGGAAAGGGGTTTACCGAACAGAGCCTTATTTACTCCTATTGTATAGGCTTAAGCACAATTTTCTAAGCGTATTTTTCATGTTCCAACATATATATAAGATCTCTCTCCCTATGGCCTAGGGACAGCAAGCAGTCTCTAACTTTTTGGCCATTAGTACGTCTCCTTTTTGTAATTCTCCACTTTGTTCTTCTTTGCAAATATCCAACCGTTTCTATATGCTAGCACTATACTTGGATTTTTATTTTTTATTCTTTTTTAGCAAATCGTATGTCTTCGATTTCTTAATACTACTATTAATTTTATCATATCATCGCTTATTGCAAATACTTCCTCAAAACCTCAGAACTCTCCTCCATCTTTATTTTTTAGGGAATGGAGATTTATTATGCGAATTCTTTGAATCTATTTTCGCGCAGATTAGTGTACAGAGTGATGTTCAAAGGCGTGTCTTTGCTTTCCAAGCTGCGCTCTCGCATTGTAAGTTTCTCTTTTTTCTTTGCCATGTGCAAATGCGGGAAAAATAACGACTAGTATCATGTGAGTTTGTACTCACCCGGATCATATAGCTCTTCCAAAAGTCCCTTCGATGGTTCCAAACTCTCCAAATCAATGAAAAGCCTAGTATTAGTTCCTAACTCTCCATAGTGCACAAGATCAAACGATAGTATAGTGCAACAAGTACGAGATTGATCCCACGAGGATTGGTAAATTATGCTTAGAAGTAAATTCCTATTTAATTAAACATATAAAATTCAATTGTCACGATTGAATTTAATATAAAGAAATAAAATAAAAGATAAACTAAAACTAAAAAGGATTAGGATTTTGATATCCACATTAATCAGACTAATTAAGATAACAATATGCCAATGCGCCAATTATACCGGTATATCTAATGTTTGTCAATCTAAGGGCATGAGTGTCTACTCCTTAACCTATTGATTTCTCTAAGCAACGAATTAGGCATGAGTGTCTACTGTAATTCTTTTCTTTCTTAAAGGATTTAGCATGGGTGTCTACTAAGTTGTTCTTTAAGAAAGAATAAAACTGTGAAAATCAACAAACACAAGAGGCCTAGAGCATGGGTGTCTACTCCCGGTTCTCCATGTTGATTAAGCTAAGAATCCAGCATGGATATATTTTGTCACTCTTGTTAAACCCAAGACTCGGTCATCCAAATTGATTTAACTAACTAGTCCATGCCACATGCATATGTTGATCAGGCACACACATGTGAGGAATACAAGATAACAGGTATTAATCAAGTTGAATACACCAAAATATAATTGTAACAAAGACGCCAATATTGCAATCATAAATAGACATGATTAGGGCTTCAATCTAACCCTAATTAAAAATATAAACTACATAATGAAATAAAAGGTGGAAGAGAAGAAAAACACAAACTCCTCTTGATTTAGCCTTCAGTTCATTTCCAGAGCTTGTGCCTCTTTTCTCCCCCTGATCCTAGAGGCTAAGAGGTTTATTTATAGGCTTTAGAAGTTCTTGTTATACTAGTTAACCTAGGAAATTCGTAGGGTTTTAGTCCTATTACAAGTGGGACTTGGAAAACCCTAATATGGAAGGAAAAGGAGTCTGGCCGCAGCTTCTAGAATTCTCCAGCGCACGGGTGCGATCGGTCGCAACCCGTGTGCGCTCGATCGCACTTGGATGCTTTGCAGCTTGTCCTCTTTGGTAGTGCCCTCGATCGCACTGTCAAGGGCTCCAACTTTTCCCAATTTCTCTCTTTGAGCCCAAATCTTCCAAATTTACTTCATTTTCTTCCAAAAGCCTACAAAAGCGTGGAAAACACAAAAATGAACTAAAATAAAACAAATTAACAATATTAAGGAATTAACACACATAATTTTAAGGGCTAAAATATGGATATTTTGGCACTTAACAGTTTTCCAAAAGTCCCCATCTCCTTCTGCAAGCTCTGCCAGAATCTCGAAGTAAATCGAGAGTCTCTATCCGAAACGATTGCTGATAGTACTCCATGTAGTCCGACTATATGCTAAACAAATAGCCTTGGCAGCTTATCCAACTGGTCCTTAACCTTCATGGGGATGAAATGAGCGCTCTTCGTGAGACGATCGACTACTACCCAAATTGAGTCTTCTCCAGTAGCTGCCTTAGGTAGCCCCAAAATGAAATCCATAGCTATCTTGTTCCACTTCCACTTAGGTACAAGCAATGGCTTGAACGTCCCTTCCAGTCGTTGATGTTCTACCTTCACTTGTTGGCAAGTTGGGCATTGCTCCACATACTTCGCAATATCCCGCTTCATATTGTTCCACTAATATGTCTCCTTCACGTCCTTGCACATCTTGGTACTTTCAGGATGTACAGTAAACAGGGAACGATGAGCCTCGCTCATAACCTCTTTCCTTAGTCCTTCGCCCTCCGGCACACATACTTGCTTGAAATGGGTGAGCAACCCATCATCCTTAAGGCAAAATTCATGCACCCTCCTTTCTTCTAGTAACTGCTTCATCTTTGAGCATTCTGGGTCCTTTAGCTGAACGTCCTTAATTCTCTCAAGCAATTATGACTGAATCACAAGATTAAACAAGAGTGCTGGCACACCTTCATCTACTACCTCCAGCCCCATCCTAGCAAACTCCATGACCAATTGAGATTGGGAAATTCCAAGAGTGGCAAGCTCAACTGTCAACTTTCTACTTAGCTCGTCAGCAACTACATTGGCCTTGTTAGGATGATAATTGATCTTGCAATCATAATCCTTGATTGGCTCCAGCCACCTCCTCTTCCTCATGTTGAGCTCTTTCTAAGTGAAGAAATACTTCAAGCTATTGTGGTCCGTGTAGATTTGGAATCTCTCGTCATACAAATAATGCTTCCAAATCTTTAAAGCGAACATGACTGCTGCCAACTCTAGTTCGTGCATGGGGCAGTTCTACTCATAAATCTTCAGCTGGCGTAAAGCGTAGGCTATAACATTGCCGTTTGTTATGAGTACGCACCCCAATCCTTTCTTAGAGGCATCATTATAGACTACGAAATTCCTAGATCACGTAGGTAAAGCTAACACAAGAGCAGTTATCAATCGCTTCTTTAGCTCTTGAAAACTCTTCTCGAATTTGTTCGTCCAAACGTAGCGGGCATTCTTCTTAGTCCCAAAAACTTTAAAAAACCTTGATAAAGCATTGATAGTAACTAGCGAGTCCTAAGAAACTTCGAACTTCAAATACGCTGGTTGGTCTACTGCATTCCACTACTGCCTTAACCTTCTCCGGGTTGACTGCTACTCCTTCACCAGAAATCACTTGTCCTAGGAAGGACACACTATCTAGCCAAAACTCTCACTTCTCTAGCTTGGCATATCGTTGCTCTTTTCAAAGCCTCTTCAATGCCTTTCGTAAATGCTCCTAGTGCTCCTTCTGCGTCTTTGAGTAGATCAAGAAATCGTCGATGAAAACCACAGTGAACTGATCCAAGTAGTCGTGAAAGACTATTAATCGTGTCCATAAAGATAGCTGGTGCGTTAGTCAGTCCAAAAGACATGACTAAAAGCTCGTAGTGTCCATAATGAGTTCTGAAGTCTGTCTTAGGAATGTCTTCTTCCTTCACCAAAACTTAGTGATAGCTTGAGCGCAAATCAATCTTGGAATACACACGTGCTCCTTGCAGCCAATAGGTTGTCAATCCTAGGCAGAGGATACTTGTTCTTAATCGTGACCTTATTCAACTCACAATAGTTGATGCACATCCTCATTGATCCATCCTTCTTTTTGGCCCGAACGGCCAAAATGGTGGGAGGTAAGGATCTCACTTACGATCCAACGAACGTGACTTCTCCTTCGCCTACAGCTTGAGCATAACTTGCTTTTGTGCGCAATCGACCGCGAAATGCTTAGCCAACCAATCCATCCTGAGAATAACCTCACAACTATTCATAGGGAGAATAGCTAAGTTTGCGGGAAGAACCCTTCCACAGATGCTCACAGGGCATCCACGAACTGCACGCTTATTGATAAGTGCTGAATGTTGCACATTCAAACCCTTTAACTCATATATTTTAATTCCTTAGCATTGTTATTTGTTTGATTTTGTTTTGTTTTCATGTTTTCGGGTTCCGAAGGAAAAAATGCAATTAATTCCATTTATTCTAGGGCTTAAGAAACTTCGGGGAGCAGTGGCAGCAAATTTGGATCGAGCTCAACACTTTCAGATTCGAACGCACCTAAATTCAAGCAATCCCGTTCGAATGGAGCAAGCCCCTATCCGAACGGTGAAACTAGCTGTCTGGACGAACGTGCGCTCGAGCGCACCATCCAAGGGGCTTAAGCGCACACGGTGAAAGCCACTGTCCGAATGGTGGAAAGCCACGTCCGAATGGACGTGCGCTCGAGTACACTATCCAGGGGGCTTGAGCGCACACGGGCTTCCAAAATGAGGAGAAAGCCCAATTCCACCTTGGACAAGGTTTTTTGTCTCCCACTTGGACTAAGATATTGACCTACGATTTTTCTGGGATTCCTATAGCTTCTAGGGCATGTTTGCTCCCTATAAATAGACCTCTAAGACTTATAGAGAGGTGTGCTTAGTTTTAGATAGAAAATTTCTTCTTGGAGGCTTGGAGAGTTAAAGAGAAGATGATCATGGTAGGAGCCCATCCCAACACCAAGATGAGCAACTAATTCGTAGCAGGGCGTTGATGTAGCCTTTTCCAAGTAACAATTGTTTAATTGTATTTTAATTGGGGGTTTTTCTATATGCATGATGGTTGTATAACTGTGAGAATTGATCTTAATGTTTTTATTCAATCATTATGAAATTCTTCTCTTGTCTTAGAAAGCTTTTTATATTGATTGAACTCAATCCCTCATATTTTTTGTGATTATAAGAATGATTGTTATACAACAATTTTAACTAACACATTTAATAGGATTTGATAGGCCATGCCTAGGGAAGACGGATTGTACTACACCCTAGTTTAGTTTAATTTAGGTAGACAGTTCATGCCAACCGAAAATGGGTTATGCTTATTCATTGATTGTGTATAGCCTATTAAGGAATTAGATAATCCATACCTAGGGAAGACGGGTTGTACCGCATCTTAGTGGTTAGGTGGATGGTCCGTGCCAACCGAAGATGGATTATACTTATTTTTCAATGATGGTATTTTCTTGACTACTCGAGTGAGGCGAGCCCTATATCATGCATAATATGAATTTTCCTTATTAATTTATGATTGACGATTGTTATGCGGTTAGTGATGAAATCAACCCCCTGTTTTATCTCTCATCACTACTCTTGTTTTATTTTATGCATTTACTTTATAAATCCAATAACAAATCAACCATCTTTTAAATTAAGTTACTTTTAATCTTCCAAAACTTGATAACAATTCCTACACAGTCCTTGAGGTTCGATACCTTCAATATAGCCCTATCCTACGAGGATTCGTACTATTGCAAGTGGTATATTATTATTGATATTATTTTGCTTTAAAAAAACCACATCAATTTTTGGTGCCATTACCGGGAACTGCTTAATGGTTGCATTATTAAGTTTTAAAGATTAAATTTAGGTTAATTATTTCTTTTTTTCCTTTATTTTCTAATTTTATTTTCTTTTTATTTTTATTTTTTCGTTTTGTTGTTATTTTGCTCTCAGGTCCGTAGTTGCGCAGGAGCTTTAGCACCCTTGGGCTCAAGCCCAGATATCCTGCGCCTAAGCCCAGCATTGGCAGTGCGCTCGAGTACATCCTCAAGTGCGATCGAACGCACCTACGTTAACCTAGCAGACCCTAGCAAGTTGCGCACGAGCGCATCAACCCTACGCCGCAGCATCTTTCAGTAGTGAGCTCGAGCACACCCTCAGGTGCGATCAAGTGCAGCTACGGCAGCCTGCCAAAATCCAGTAGTTGCAGCTTTGAATTGCCAGCCTCTTTTCGGGCCGTTTGTGAGTTTTTATTTTATTTTATTTTCCTTTTGTTATTTTATTTGGTTTTTGTTAGTTTAGTTCATGTGGGGAGACATTTCAACACCCCATGGAACATGTTCATATTGCTATAGTCTTTATCACCATGTTAGAGATTGTCTTACCACAAGACAATTTTCTAACTATTCTTATAAGCATATGAACACACCGTTCTCCAGACCGGGGGAGTGACCCATATTCTGATTCCTATAACCCGACATGGAGCAACCATTCTAATCTCTAGTGGCAAGCTCAAGCTCTTGAAAATTATGCTCCACAATTTCATGAGTTGCACCATCAATCATATCCGCAATTCAATGATCAATCCTATTATTCCCCTCAATATCA
>NC_081551.1:12869721-12883909 GCF_901000735.1 Corylus avellana | reverse complement strand
GGTGGCCTTCATGTAGCGTCCCAGATATTTAATACAAATTGGTGATTAAAATTCAAGCGCCTCCCATAGAATTATTTACTTTCATAAATAAGTCTCAAAGGATCTAACTATAACTCGTTAGAATGAATTAATAAAAATAGTAAATCTGAGAGTTAAGACAAGATTTCCACGTCAACTACTAGGGAGTTAATTGAAAAACACTACCCTAAACATCTGTAAGTATAAGAAATGCGAAAAATATGATATGAGCTTCAACTAATACTTCAAAAATACCTCTCAATATTAGGGGCGTCAAGGCAGGCGATTAAAAATCGCTCGCTAACCGCTTAACCGCTTAACCGTATTAACCGCTAACCGCCTAACCGCTATAACCGCCTAGCGGTTATTAGGTTTACTAACCGTAACCGCTAACCGCCTTTTTATATAATATATTTTTATAATTATAATTATAAAAATATTTATACATATAACATAATCACTTGATCATTAAATCACAATTTTTTTAAAAAAATAATTAAATCACAATTTGAGAATTAATATATTATCACTATAATTTATATTATTATATCATATAATCACTTGATCATTAAATCACAATTTTTTTTAAAAAATAATTAAATCACAATTTGAGTATTAATATATTATCACTATAATTTATATGATTATACCACATGATCAATTGATCATTAAATCATTTGATTATATAATAACAAATTATACATATATAATATAACATAACTCATAAGTATACCAATTCATATTGATACAACAATTAAATATCTAGAGACTTATTTCCAATGTATGTTATAAACTTATAAGTCTATCTATGTTATAAGTCTATATAAGTCTACGTATGCATATGAATAATATAAATGTATAATATCAATACTTAATCATATGATTCAATGACAATTCAAATACTTTATTTAAGATTTCAAGTGAATCATATTATTAATGTACAATGATGATATAATTCGTATAATATCAAATTAAGTAATTGACATTGGATTAAACAATGACCAATGTGTTACTTATAAACACAATTTAAGTATTAATGTATTATCATTATAATTTTAGTAATTTATATATTATCACTATAATTGATATGATTATATCACATGATGAATTGATTATTAAATCATATGATTATATAATAATAAATAATACATATATAATATGACATAACTCATAAGTCATAAGTCTACAAGTTAATCATATGATTCATGTACAATGATAATCACAATTGATTCAATTGAATTAAACAATATATTACTTATAACTACAATTTAATTAAAGCATTATTACACTAAAAAAAAAATGAGGGTAAAAAAACTCAAAAATACCCAAAAAGCCCAAAAAAAGAAGCCAAAAAAGCTCTAAAGAAAGCCCAAAAAGCCCAATTTTGAAAAAGCAGTTAGCGGGCGGTTATCTATTTTACTAACCGCTAACCGTCGGTTAACCGCTAGGCGGTTAGCGGTTGTGGTTAGTGAAATCTACTAACCGGCGGTTACGGTTAGCGGTTATTGCCAATAATCGTTAACCGTAACCGCCTTGACACTCCTACTCAATATGTATAAAATGCAGAAGATATGATTTGAGATTCAATTTATAAAAAAAAAAAAAAAAAAACTGAAGCTTCGTTTGTTTAAGAAGGCAGAACTTCTTTGAAGATGAAGATGTTTTGTCCTTGTTGCTCTTACTACACCCACAAGAACCAATTATTTTTGCTTCGAAAGGTTTTCAGAGTTTGCTTCCTTAAACATATTAAAAAATAGGGTTAAATACTAAATTAGTCATTAGGGTTTCACAACTTTATTTTTTTCCTCCTAAGGTTTCATTTTTATCACAGAAGGTTTCTGTGGTTTTGATAATAGACCAAGTTAGTCTTCCGTCAGTTGACCGTTAGTTGACTTAACGGAATTTCACGTGGACCAATCAAATGTTGATACGTGGCACTTACTTATTTTTTTTTTTAAATTAAAAAAAAAAGAAAGTATTTTCTGTGATTGGGGTGGTCGAAAGCCACCGGGCAACTAAGGAGCCACCCTTTGATTCAAGGGGGGTACGGGAACCAATTTCGCCTGTGGTGGCTCACACCTAATCTTTTTTTTTTGTTTTTGGTTTTTAATTTTAGAAATACTTTTTTTTTTAAAAAAAAAAAGTATTAAATAGGTGTCACGTGTCAACATTTGATTGGTCCACGTGGAATTCCGTTAAGTCAACTAACGGTCAACTGACGAAGGACTAACTTGGTCTATTATCAAAACCACATGGACCTCCTGTGATAAAAATGAAACCCCAGGAGGCAAAAAATAAAGCTATAAAACCCCAAGAGGGTCTGAAGTATTTAATCCTAAAAAATATATGTTATTAAGATCGAATTGTATTATTGGGTGTACATTTTTTAGTAAATTTAATTAAAATTCAACTTTTATTAAAATGAAACAACCAAACTAATAAATAAGAATGACTATTTTATTTTACTTTTTTAATTTCTAATAATAATTTTTTTAATAAAATAATTATTTTGGCTCTTGGAGAAGTGCTAGAGAGTTAAAGAGAATTGTTCAGAATTTTTTTCAAACTAACGTGGCATATATAATGGCAGCCATCCCTTGAATTTTCATTTTAAAATTTTGGTACGTCAGTTTAAAAAAAATTATGAACAATTCTCTTTAACTCTCTAGCACTTCTCAATCCTTTGAGCACGGTAATATGAAGACTCCTAGTCTACTAGCAACAAAGGAGTAATTAAGACCAAATCAATGCAGATAACTCTCACCGAAATCTGATTCTCATAAATGTGCGGGTTCATTTATTTTGGCGAAATGTAGGGCAAGTTTGTGAACAAAACTTTGACTATTGACTTATACTTTTAACCCACACAATTGAGTCAACACAATATGTAATCGATGATCTCTTGAAAGTATTGTTGTAGAAGGGAACTTTTTAAGGTAAGAAGAACCAAGTGCTCCACCACTATTTCTTCAATGGAAGAAAGAACCAAGTATTGCTTGGGAGCTTCGACCTCGGATTGAATACGGCAAAAAGAGGACGCTTCATCCAGAACAAAATATTTTGGGAGGGAATATTGGTGATTCAACAAAATAGTTGAGCAAATGCCTATCGTGGCCTTGCAAACGATCTACGACATTGGGTGGCATCACAATGTCCATAGCAGTAGTAATTGTCTCTAAATCATCATTAGAATCACGAAGAAGCATTTTGGGAAGAAAATAAGGACTATTGAAAAAATAACTTGCCATAAAAGAAAAAAATTGAGATTGAATGGAAAATAAACTTTGGTTAAGGTGTGTTGGAAATAAATTCACACTACAAGCCTACCAAATTCTAGGCCCAATGGCCAAGAATAGACCCATAAAAATATTAATTAAATAGCAAGGGCTATTTAATTAATCAATAGATAATATATTTCAATTAGGATTACATTGAAATAAACAAGTTCAATCCTAGCTCAAGCTCCCATGAATTCAAGATTATCTCTACAAGATGACTACTCAAGATTATCTCTACATGATAGCTGTTGAGTTCTATCTCAATTTTGGACACCCAATCCAACTCAAACAAGGAGAACTAATTCCGGTCTACTTCAACTCTCCAAGCCTATAAATGAGCCCCTACACAAGGTACTAAAACATTTTCTCTCATATTCTCATATCCTTTGAATATTCTCTCTCAAAGCTCAATTAGTCCCTTTGAGCATATTGAATGATTGTGTGCCAAAACACGATATTTCTCTTAGAAACTGTCCGACTTTGGCATTTGAGTGTCCTTTACGACGTATTGAAAACCCCGAAGAAAGCACATCCACCATGTTGAAAATTGTTCTAACAAGGTGAATGAAATTAAAAAGGAAATTGTCTTATTTATATTGAAAGTGTATGACCGTTGTATAAGGACAATTTTTTTTTTCTTCAAAAATATGATCATTAGGAACAAAATATTTTTTTTAAAAATATGACCTTTAGAAAAAGATAAATACTAAAAAATATGGCCGTTAAGAAAAGACAAATATTCAAAACTATGAGCCAAATATTAGGAAAAAGTGATTTGGATTGCACGACGACGACGTATTAAAGACTCCGAAGAAAGCGCATCCGCCATGAGGACAATTTTTTTTTTTTTTTTTTTTTCAAAAATATGATCATTAGGAATAAGTTTTTTTTTTTTTAAAAAAAATATGGCCGTTAAGAAAAGACAAATATTCAAAAATATGATTGTTAATGGAGAAAGAATAGAGAAATCTTTGAAAATAAATATTTAAATAGAATAGTGAAAGTTGATAACTAAAATGTTGTGGTTGATGTAAGTACTTTGAAAAAGTGGATAGATAAAATAGAAAAATGTGATATTTTAGGTATTTTCGCTAGTAAATTTGTTAAGGCTGTTGTGAATGCTCTAACTATCATACTACCATGAAGCATTAAACCATCCATATCATTTAATATATAGCTACAATATAAAATTTTGCATATTATGCTTAAGGGTTTTTTATTTATTTATTAAACTAAGCTAATATAGGCCCCAAGGAATGGGCCAACATGCAGTAAGCCTATCATTGCCTAAGGTTTAGCTTAGCTTGGGGATGTTACAAGGGTGGCCGCACCAGATTGAGATGGATGCATAGCCACCCTCCTCCGATTAGGGTAGCCACATGGCCACATTAAGTGGGTTCTTTTTCTTTTTAATTTTTTTTTTTAAATTTAAATTTAAATTTAAATTTTTTTAAGTTATCTTTTATGACTGTAAAAGTTAAGCATTAAATAAAAATGCTTATCATTAAATAAAAATGCTTTCTATTTTTTTTTTTTTTTTTTTAAGAAAATAATAATTAAGTACTTATAGAATATGTATGTTATAGTTTGCTTATCCAATAGAAAGCTAAACAAGTACATAATAACACAAACTCATACTCAACAAAAATAGAAATACAAACATGAAATGAGGATACAATACAAGTTTTTGAAAATGACTGATGTAATACAAACTAACTTCTCATATTGCATAGAAGGAAGGAACTCTTGACAACAATTTGTTTAATAACTATCTAGCATGGGGAGCAAATTCAGATTCAAGCTCTGAAGGGGTTCTTTTCGATAAGCCTTTAGTTGCAATCATTTGACTTCTTTCCTGAGCCAAACATTCCTTTAGTTCTGCCAATACATTGCTCATGTCTGGCCTTTCGATTGCAACTGGTGCTATGCATGACATGGCTATCTCCACAGCTTTCCAAGCTGAATTGGTGTTGAATGCTCCTTCTAACCTTGGATCGACAATGTTCTGAATATCCCCCCGTTCAATCAAAGGATTAATCCATTCAGATATGTGAATGTTTTTCACAGGGCCTCTTACTATTGCAGGTTGGCCAGTGATCAGCTCAAACAAAATTATCCCAAAGCTATAGACATCACTTTTCTTATTGAAGATTCTAGATGCTTGAAATCTGTATAGAAAACAAAAGTGATTAGATTGATATAAGGAGCCCAAAGGGTGATTTTATGCATATTCATTACTTCCATTATATCCTAGTTGCTTGAAGCTTAAGTAAAACAATATGCCTTAAAAGCTTATTAACTAAGAAAAGAAGTATTTGGAATCAGTAGGTCTAAACACTTACCCAGGATCGAGGTACCCTAATGTGCCAGCTGGACGAGTTGACACATGAGAGTCATTTTCATTCACAAAGGCTCTAGATAGCCCAAAATCAGCTATCTTGGCTTGCATGTGTTCATTTAATAAAATGTTGGAAGTTTTCAAATCTCTATGGATTATAGGTGGCTTACAACCATTATGTAGATACTCCAATCCTGCAAATCAACCAGAAATTGTTAACTTATCCAAAGATAGATGAGATAAATAATCATTTAGTTGATTTGTTTGCAAACCATGTGCTGCATCCACTGCAATATGAAGTCTCTCATTCCATTTTAAGACGCATGTGTTGGTAACTGCAGAAAAAAAAAAACATATCAAGTTATCTCTTTTAGTTGAGTTGTTATCAAGAACTTTCCCAGCTTCACATGATGCAAGAAAATAAAAATATCTGTTTTATGTTCTTTTTGTTTTGTTCCCACATTCTTGTATGTTGAGATATTACAATTGGTACTTCACAAAAGCACAATAATGATTACACTTCAAGAGGTGGTGCTCATTGTGTGTGGTAATAAGAGCAGGCAACATGAGACTGCTTATGGTAAATGACTTGACAAGCATTTGGGATGAGTTACAACTTGTTAGGTGGCCAAATTTAACTAGAAGCCTATCAAGTGTAGCTATTAGGGGTGAAAAAGGTGGTTACAGTTAGTAACTGCTTCCGCTAACCGCCTATGCGGTTAACCGGCTGCTTTTTATTTTAAAAAAAAAAATTAAAAAGTTAATTTTTTTTTTTTAAATGACGTCATTTTATGGTAATATGATAATACCCTACTACATACGACATAATTTCTAAATTATATATTTCTATATATATTACATTAATATATATTAAAGGCGGTTAGCGGTTTTTTTAAAACCCAAAACTTCTAACTATAACTACTTAGACGGTTAGCGGTTTTTCCTAAACTGCCTTCAAAAGCAGTTAGTGGTTAACGGTTAGTGCGGTTAGCGATTAGTAGCTATGGAACTCTAATCAAGCCTTGCCCAACTTCTGATTGGATAAAGGTAACTTAATAGTGACTCATATATAGGATGAGGAACCCTTTTGATGGTAAATACCTGATAATTGCTGTTGTAGATTGCCATTAGACATGTACTCATATATGAGTGCCTTTTTTTGATCACCCTCATCACAGTATCCAACAAGAGAAACCAAGTTTCTATGATGAACTACTATTAAGAGTTGTGCCTGCATTTCAAAGCGGGGCTCCATTCTTAGTAGGAGCAGTCATATTTCTTGAAACCTTTTGAAGTAATTGAACACACTGGCTACACTATTCTATCTAACCTCTGCTTGAAATTCTTTATAGCCTTGGTTTGATGAAGGAGAGAGCAACTTAACAGCAACTTGAGTATCATCTTTCAGTGTGCCAAGGTACACGCTTCCAAATCCTCCTCTTCCAATGATGGTTTTGAAGTTATTAGTTATACTCACAACTTCAGAGTAGCTATACCGTCGACTCTGTGATTTGATGTTCGATTTGGCAACTATAGGTACAATAAAGAAGATCATCACAATTGCAACATGCACAAATGTAATATAAAAAGGTTAATCATGCTTGTGTCATCAAATATATTTCATGTCACATGCTATTGTTAGGATTATGGAGGAGATTTTGATGTGTTCTTTTTCTTTTTGTGTATTCTTGAGATCTGATAACACTATTTAAACTCTTGCCAACTTTCTGTTTAATTACCAGTTATCCCAAAAGATTAAGCTGATAAAAAGAAGTAAATTTAATCGCTTAACCATTACTTTAACACTCTCTCTAATGTGTGGGTTTAAATTCCCTTTTAATAGGTGATGACCAACACGTGAAATATTTAATTGAAATGGGGGGTTGCAACGACAGAGTCAAGGTTCGATCCCAGATCTTTGGCTTTGATACCATATTAAATTACCAGTTATCCCAAAAGCTTAAGCGAATAGAAAGAGGTAAATTTAATCACTTAACCATTACTTTAACACTCTCCATCACGTGTGGGTTCAAACTCCCTTTTAATAGGTGAGGACCAACACGTGGAATATTTAATTGAAATTGGGGGGGGGGGGTTTGCCATGACGGAGTCCAGTTTCAATCCCAGATCTTTGGCTTTGATACCATATTAAATTACCAGTTATCCTAAAAGGCAATCTTAAGTTACATAGTTTCCTTTTACTATTATATGCTTCGTCAAAATGGCCTCTAGTGAGAAGCTAATTAGTGTTCTCCTTTTCTTTTCCCCTCAATTTATGTTCACATTTTTCATAACCTTCTTAAAGGCCTTGTGTATCATAGGAAAAAATAAGATGATTTATGATTGGGTGCCATATCTCTTGTAAATAAGCTCAGCTCTATAAATTGTAATAAGAATTACAGAAGCAAAAGATAAAGAAAGAACTACCTCTTTTTCTTTTCCTTCTATATATAGCCAAAGCAGCAAAGGTGGACAGAAGGACTAGGACTGCTATAATAGACGATGCAACAATAGGAATAACCAACTTATTTTTCTTCTTTCTCTTGCATGGAGCTAACTGCAGACAAAGATCTGGATTGTCGCCGACTCTTGCATAAGGCGCATCAAAGTAAGATGCCATTGTAAGTAAGTTACTAAAAGATATATTGATGATGTTGTCATCATGCAGTAAAAATTACTATTGGAAATTCAAAGGGTTTTTCTAGTATTTACCATCTACAGTCTACAACAAGTAATTATAAAGGGAAAAGATAAACAAAATAGAAGGGACAATTTAAAATAGCTTTATTAAGCAACCAAAGAAAATGAATTAACATTGGTGGCAGGAAGATAAACTAACCTCAGTGCAAATTTTCCATCCATAGACCTTTGCACAAGAGCCTCAGGAACTGAACCTGTGAGCTTGTTACCACTTAAATCACTGCAGAGATAGTGTTAAACTTAAGAACATCACCTCAATTTCCTTTCCCAAAGGTCAAGTTCACAATACCTCAAAACTCAACAACTTACAGGGTGTTCAAATACGGCAGTTGCGCTAAAACATCTGGAAATGGCCCTGTTAAATCATTATATGACAAATCCCTGAAACAGAAAGAGTTAGCAAGCTTTGGGATAAACATATTCGTAGATGTTAAGTAAAAAAATTGTTTTCAATTCTTTACAATGTGATATTCAATGACGAGAGTTGCATATACATATTACACTTTCCAAGTAAAAAGTTCCTTATATCAAATCCCACAAATATGCTCTCCAAGCATTAAAACCTTGATCAGCAGTCTAAGATATCCATTTGCCAATCGGTAATATCAAGCTAGCAAATGGTGTGATGTAAATGAATGCCAAATATTAAGACTCACAAGGATTGCAATGCTTTGAGATTGGAGAATGAAGCTGCAATCTCCCCTGCCAATTTGCTTGAGCTCAAGTTTCTGTTTATAATTATGAACGAAGGAAAAGTTATTGCCATTGAATTTCACAGACGTGTCTAACAAGTTTTGATGCATTAAAAGCACACTCACAATGAGATGATCCTTGGAGGATTGTCATTACTGCAATTCAAACCATCCCATGAGAAGTTACTTGGGACACATGGATCGCCTTGCCAGTTTCTAGTCACGCTGTACAATTCCTTGATTTCCATGATAGCTTCAACTAATGTTTTTAATGAAAAACAAAATAATTAATATATGATTATTTCAAAAGGAAGTTGTTCAGACTGGAGGGAGAATTCGAAATACAAAATCATATATATAGAAATATGAAAAGCTTAAAACGATTCATTTTATATTTTGGACACAAGGAAATTAAGGGCCATTTGGTAAAATCATCATTTATAAAAGACTCCTACTTTTTTTTCTTTTTTTTTTCTTTTCTGTTTGACATGTCCGCATAGGAGTGGGAATGGAGATTTGAACTCCACTTCATTAGGCCTCTTGGAGACCCTACTTGTCTATTGTTGAAGGGACCATTTGGTAGGTTTTTAGCCTTATAATAGCCATTTTCATGAGAGTGGATATTCCTTAAATTGAGGAATATCCATTTCTTTAGGAACAAACTATATTTAAAAAAAAAAAGAAACTCACAATATATTTTTTATTTTCTGAATCTGCCAGAGGTTGTCGGAGTTAGCCAGAATTAATAGGAATCCACCGTTGGCCGCCAGAGTTCTATCTTCTTAAACAAACAGAGCCTCAATTTGTTTTTGTAGGTATTTTAGTAATTTTGATTTAATTCCAATAAGAGCATCGAAGAATAGAATAACTATTTCATTCCATCTTATTCTATTTCTAGAAATAACTATTCATTTTTTTAATAAAATAGTCGTTCCATGTACTAAACAGCAAGAAATTGAGCATAATCCTTTCAATTAGGAAAACAGAGAAGAGAAGAAAGCGTACCATCACCTACGGCCGTTGGTTTATTTGGGAGCTCTCTTAACACAAAAACCTCAAGGGCGTTGAGGATCGGAGGAAACTTAGTTCCCTCTGTTGCAATTATTGAAAATTGAACCAGGCTTCCATTAATTGGGGGATCACCTTGGACTAAGGTGAGTGGTTTTAGATAATCAAGCTTAACAGATTCTGCGAGTTTGCGGTCACCATTCAAATCGATGGTCATTTCCCTCTGCTGCCCGGCTCCAAGCTTCTCAATCTCAGCAAAGTGAAAGTTAAAAGAATATTTAGAAAGAGAATCTGGGGGAGACCAGTAATAGCTCAAGGGAATGCTAGCATTCATTGTTGTGGCAGCAGTCTGCAACACCTTGGCCGGTACTTTATATGGGTTATCATTGCCTTTGGTGTAAATTGCCGAATTGGTGGCTATTGGATTCCAAGGGTTATCATATGGGAAAGGGTTCCAATAGCGATCATAGACATCGTCTGGATACCTAATGAGAGAAATTTAATGATGATTTTAAAAGGCACGTCAACTTTAAGATGATAAAAAGATGGTCTCTAAAATTTATCGAGAGAAATGCATTCAAATTGTATCCGAACAACTTTATATACTGTTCGAAAGGAAAATAATTACCTGATTCTTAATTCAGTTGTTTTCATGCCGATGCTATATCGGTGGACAGAAAGTGCCACGTCCTCATCAATTTGATAAATTGAATTGTCCAAACGACGTAGTTCCAATGTTGAAATGAAGGGTACGCCATGGCCGGTGTCCACGAGACACACATCTATGTAATCCGTTGAGGGAGCATAAATAATCTCATAATAAACTGGAGTTTCTGGATTCACTGTGTCCCACCGATTAGGGCCGAGATATAGGTCAAATGTTGGGGTCATGTTTTTGCCATCATAGTTCCCATACCCGAATGTGGCTCTCACCAAATAATTATTATATTTGCTTTGCTCCGGTCTTAGGGTGTAACAATTCCTTGTTCCGTTAGGAAAACTTCTCAAGCTCCTTAGCAACCTCCGTTCAATATTACCAAAGTCACTGAACACTGTCATAGCTATTCCAGTATCTATCATTTCCTTATCTGACTTGTAAGAAATCCCAGTTGCCTCGTTAAGGTAATCTTCATCGCTTCCACAGTCAATGCTAATGAAACCTTGCAATTTTTACAAATTAACAAGAAATCATGAGGTTCGATCAAACTGACAAGATATAACGGAAATAATTTAATTGAAAGAGCTTGAAAGTTCAATACCATTAATTGAGAGTTTTTTTTAACTTTAAAAAGGTACTTTCAAAATGCATGAAAGTTCAAGAAGATTTTTTTGAAGTTTCCTAAAAAAAAAAAAATGAATGTATGTAGTTACCTGGAATGTCAGCAGCAAGTTCTCTTCGAGCATGGTGATTTTGTGCTGCAGCTAGTTTTGAGTGGCCAAGAATTGCAATCGCAGAAACAAAGAAGAGCCACGCTTTCAAATCCATTTTGGTCTTCATTCCAATTTCCTTAACAAATTTTAGTTGAGCCCAAAAATATTTATAGAGTTTGGGAGTGCGATTTCAATAAGTGCGATTTTAAAAATTGCGTTTTTAAAAATTACGTTTTTAAAATCGCTACTTTTTAAAATCGCACAGGCGTTTGGTAAAACATACTAAAAAGTACTTTTTTTATCAATTGAATGTTTGGATAACATTAGCATATAATTGCGGTTTCATGACCAAATTACCAATAAGGATGAACAAGACAGAGAGGATGAAGAAAAAAGAAAAGAAAAGAAGGGTTTAAATATATTTTAGGTGGGTATTTTTGGTATTTTTTTCATTCGCGTTCTAAAAAAGGTAACTATTGAACCAAATATCTTTTTAATAGAAATCCTGATTTTGTTTTAAATTCGCACTTTTTCAAATAAGCACCCTCTAATCAACTTATGAAAATCGCAGATTTTTTTGCGATTTTAAAATTTGCGTTTTTAAAATCGCAATCCCAAACACCCTAAAGTTGCGATTTGATTTAAAATCGCAGATTATTTTTTTAAAAACGCACTCCCAAACGCACCCTTAGTAGTGCCCCCAAAAACACGTTTGAAGCAAAAGGGAGACCAGACCTCTCTCATTCTCTCTCTAAACCTTATTTTCAAAATGTTGGACTTTCTGTATATTTCAATATTAAATGAATGAAGTACTCATCACCAATATAATTTGGTTATTAAATAAGAAAAATAGGATTTTTATTGGTAATTAGGTTTAAATGGGAATTAATTAATTTTTTGATAGAAATCCGACAACGAATTGATAAAAAGAGAGAGCTTAATTATGTTTATTTATATTATTTAGGAGAAATTTCACTTAGTCCTCATAAATTATGACTGCTTTTGTAATTACCTCCTAAACTTAATTAAAAAATTTTCAATTTAGTTGTATCAAAGTACTTTTTTTTTTTTTTTTTTTTAGGAAAAAAAGTTGAAATGATTTAGGCGTTGGTTATGATTTAACAGAATTTGCAAAAATGCCCACTCTTTGAAAATTATATATATATAATGGTATTTTTGTAATTTTGATAGAATTTAACAGAAAATCCTAATAAATTAGTGAAATTGATTGAAAAATATTGAAAGATGAATTGACTAAATTGAAAGTTTTTCTAAGTTTATGGGGTAATTACAAATGTAATGGAAATTCAGGGTTGAGTAAAGTTTGCACTAATATTTATAATTATTGGACTTAAAAAACTTGTGCAAAAGATGGGCTTAATAAACGCATGATGAGAAAGAGTAATTCTATTCATCACCTTATTTTCGTCAAAATTTATATAATGTGGTCCTCTTAAATAAATATTCTCTATTTAAGGGTTGATTATAAATGTTTCAACTACTATCATTTAAATCAAATATGTATATTATGAGTTTATATTTTTGATGGCTTCTAAAAGTAATTGATTTACAAAATTTTCCATAGAAAATACCATGAAAAAGATGCTAATACGAAGACTACGGGCGACAAAGTAGTAAGACCAAATCAAAGCTGATCTCTCCTAAATATTACACGCGCATTCATTTTGCTGAAATGTAGGCCAAGTTCGCGAACAAAACTTTGACCCTTGACTACTTGTTTTAAACAAAAGATTTTGACTCTTGACTTTTACTTTTAATCCACAAAATTGAGCCAACACCACATGTAATCGAACGACTCTTGAAAGTCTTGTCGTAAAAAAGGAGTCCATATAACTTGGACCGGGTCATTCTTTTATGTATTATTTAACCCAAATCATCAAGATAATAAAATGGCAAAAACAGGGTAAATAAAGTGGCTTTTAAAATTATTATTTGATCAAAATTTAATAATAATTAATTACAAGTTCGATGGTGATTTTAAAAAGCACATCATTTTTGGATGAATAGAAGAGGGACATAAGCAATAGTTTTTCTTAAATGTAGGAATCAAACAACTTTTTGATTTCTTATTCAAATAAATTTTATAGTAGTTTCCCTTATTCTTTCTTTATACCATTTAAAGAGAAAAGATAAACCAATTAAATCTTGTTTCAAATGAATGCTAGAGAAAAGAGAAAGATTTTTTTTTTTTTTTTTTACATGTCCGCACTGTTGATGATAGTTTTTTGAGGAGTGACATGGCACGAAGTCCGAGGAGTCGTCGGTCTGCAAAAGAAGAAAAGGGTAGGATAAGAGCTGCAAGGAGTGTGCCGGTGGGAATAGCTCCGATGCCTAAGTCAGTGAACTGTTTGAGAATGTATAAGCGCAATGAAAGCTTGCGAGAGAATTGTGATTACCCAAATAATGAACTGGTGACTCCCTTTTATAGGAATCAGGTAGTAGTTGTAGCCCTGTAATTCTCGGCCCCACATTCCCAAGGATCCATGTGTGCCATGCTGGCGAAGTGAATCGTGGTTTGTGGGTTACTCTACAATTATGAGATTGTAGAGTGTGTTAGTGGGTGGCTTGGCCACGTTTGTGTTGGACGTGGGTGTTGTGTTAAAATTTTAATATACTCGCAAGTGCACAAATCGTTTGCAGTTAAAAGATTGCAAGTGCGAGGTCGATTTCACAGGAAGTTGTGTTTTTGAAAAACAAATTATATCTAAACTAATTAAATCCTAACCTAGTTTCGAAAAAGATTTGATTTTGGGTTTTCTAGA
>NC_081551.1:12865365-12869621 GCF_901000735.1 Corylus avellana | reverse complement strand
TTGAAGGGTTTCGCTTTTCTCTCTGGCGGCTAGAGAGAAAAGAGACGGCTTATCACTTACCACGTTCAGTTAAGAAGAGATAAAATCTCTTCCTATATTCTAGGAGATCTACATGATATTTAATTGGACAAAAACTCACCTAAAGTTCTATTCTAATGGCTTTTCTATATATGAGTATATAAATATTCACATTTATGTATAATCACATGAATTAAATTCAGCAACTATATATATATATATAAAAACAAAAATGCTTTATAATTTTATTTTAATCTACAAAATTTATAGGATGTCACATCCCTTGTGATTTATTCTATGGATACAATTGATGTTTTGATTTAAATTGAATATATTTTGTGATTTACGTATACATCTGATGATTTGATTTAAATTGAATTTCTTTTATGATTTGTGTAAAATAATGGATACATGAGATTGTTTTGATTAACTTTTTGAAGCGAAAGTAAAACATACCTAAAATTTTATTGTTAGAACTTTGGATAATATTGATGAATATGGAACATGTTGCTATGATTTGGTGAGTATCGATTCCAAAACCTTTTGACTATTTTACTTTATCTAGTTTATGTTTTATCTTTTCTCTAGAAAACCCAAAATCAAATCTTCTTCGAAACTAGGTTAGGATTTAATTAGTTTAGATATAATTTGTTTTTCAAAAACACAACTCCCTGTGAAATCGACCTCGCACTTGCAATCTTTTAACTGCAAACGATTTGTGCACTTGCGAGTATATTAAAATTTTAACACAACACCCACGTCCAACACAAACGTGGCCAAGCCACCCACTAACACACTCCACAATCTCATAATTGTAGAGTAACCCACAAACCACGATTCACTTCGCCAGCATGGCACACATGGATCCTTGGGAATGTGGGGCCGAGAATTACAGGGCTACAACTACTACCTGATTCCTATAAAAGGGAGTCACCAGTTCATTATTTGGGTAATCACAATTCTCTCTCAAGCTTTCATTGCGCTTATACATTCTCAAACAGTTCACTGACTTAGGCATCGGAGCTATTCCCACCGGCACACTCCTTGCAGCTCTTATCCTACCCTTTTCTTCTTTTGCAGACCGACGACTCCTCGGACTTCGTGCCATGTCACTCCTCAAAAAACTATCATCAACAGTGCGGACATGTAAAAAAAAAAAAAAAAAATCTTTCTCTTTTCTCTAGCATTCATTTGAAACAAGATTTAATTGGTTTATCTTTTCTCTTTAAATGGTATAAAGAAAGAATAAGGGAAACTACTATAAAATTTATTTGAATAAGAAATCAAAAAGTTGTTTGATTCCTACATTTAAGAAAAACTATTGCTTATGTCCCTCTTCTATTCATCCAAAAATGATGTGCTTTTTAAAATCACCATCGAACTTGTAATTAATTATTATTAAATTTTGATCAAATAATAATTTTAAAAGCCACTTTATTTACCCTGTTTTTGCCATTTTATTATCTTGATGATTTGGGTTAAATAATACATAAAAGAATGACCCGGTCCAAGTTATATGGACTCCTTTTTTACGACAAGACTTTCAAGAGTCGTTCGATTACATGTGGTGTTGGCTCAATTTTGTGGATTAAAAGTAAAAGTCAAGAGTCAAAATCTTTTGTTTAAAACAAGTAGTCAAGGGTCAAAGTTTTGTTCGCGAACTTGGCCTTAGGCCTGTAAATGAGCCGAGCCGAGCCGGGTATTAGCAAACTCGGCTTGGCTCATTTAAGGAAATATTTAGTCGAGCCGATCTCGAGTTCGAGCCGAGCTGAGAACCCTTGGCTCAAGACCGGCTCATTGGAAAAATCTTGTGCTCAGGATCGAGCTCAAGATCGTTTAAAATTGGATTTCGAGCGAGCCGAGCCCTTGGATAGCTCGACTCGGCTCGCACCTCGTTCTCGTTAGGTAAAAACCTCATGCAAGCTCAAGCTTGGCTAATAAGCTGGCTTGAAAATTCTATTTTTAATAAATCAACTTTACTTAAAAAATTGATTTATTTTCACCATTTAAAATTCAAATGGTTCAACAGCCAGGGCATTTTAGTTATTTACTCACAACCCACCAGGTGGCAAAGACTTAGACGGTTGGTTTAGCAAGCGTTGGGCCATTCAATTTATAGAAGTGAGATGATATAGTGTTTGCTTGTTTTTTCGATGTGGGACAAGGAAAAGCTTCACAAGTATAACACGCCCAAACTCTATCCCTCTGTCTCGTTCTTTTCTCTCTCAACTCTGGTTCTCACTTCTCTCCCTCTCGCTCAACTTCACTTCTCAGCCCAACTCTCTCTCTTCTGTAATTTCACAATCTCCCTCTCGCTCAACTTCACTTCTCTTTTCTCTCTCAACAAGTGTGTTGTGAGTGAGAAAAAAGAGCAAGTAACCATCAACCACCACAAATGCTCTCTTGGTCCCAACTGCCACTACAACGTTTAGAGTTTTTTAATGGTGTTGGGACGAAGATCAGCTTGCAAATCTTGCCCTCCTCCATGATTGAGAAAAGCAAGCATTTTTTATGCTCTGGTCTAAGTTCTGTAGATATGGGAAGAAAAGAGGAAAGCCAGATTTAGTTGTCGGCAGATAAGGTTGAAGAAGGAATAAAAGAAGAAGAAAAGAAAAAGATGAAAGAAAATAAAATGGAAGAAAGAGTGAGTGGCATGGGGTAAGGTGGGGGAAGGTGGGGGAAAGTGGAAAGTTTTTTTTTTTTTTTTTGTCTGTCCTTCCAGGCAAGCGAGCAGCAATGGCTGACCACCTATGACAAAAATAATCAATTAAATATAAGCCCAAAACGACATAATTTTGACTAAGAAATGGTTTAAAAAATGGAATTAAAAAAAGTTGTTATTATATATGTATAATTATAATTTAGGGATAAATGTAAAATTGGTCAATTTGATTGGCTTAAATTACAAATTCCATTATATAATTTGTTATTAAATAATCATATGATTTAATAATCAATAGATCATGTGATATAGCCATATAAATTCCAATGACAATACATTAATATTTCAATTGTGGTTATAAGTAACACATTATTGAATCCAATGTTAATTACTTACTTTGATATTATACTAATGACATTATCATTGTACATGAATACTATAATTAAGTATTTGAATTGAATTGTCATTGAATCATATGATTAAGTATTGATCTTATACATTGTTATTATTCAATATATATGTATAATTATAACTTATAACGTATGTGGACTTATAACATACATGAAAAGTTGGAACAAAATTTCTAGATACTTAATTATTGAATTAGTATCAATTTGTATACTTTTTTTCTTTATTTTTTTATTGAAAGAGGGAAAAGGTTACAAGGGGGATCTTTTCCACTCTTGATCCGAATGGACAAGAGAATAGATGATCCTATGGGAATGCTTCCAAACACTAGGTGGGAAGCGGCCCATAAGTATCAATTTGTATACTTATGTCATATTATATATGTATAATTTGTTATTAGATAATCATATGATTTAATGATCAATTGATTATGCGATATAATCATGTAAATTATAATGACAATACATTAATACTTTAATTGTGGTTATAAACATCACATTGTGGAATCCAATGCCAATTACTTAATTTGATATTATACGAATGACATTTTTATTGTACACAAATACTATGATTAAGTATTTAAATTGTCATTGAATCATATGATTAATTATTGATCTTATACATTTGTAATATTCAATATATATGTATAATTATAATTTAAAACGTCTATGAACTTATAACATACATTGGAAGTTGGAACAAAGTTTCTAGGCACTTTAATTATTGTATTAGTATCAATTTGCATACTTATATCATATTATATATGTATAATTTGTTATTAGATAATCATATAATTTAATGATCAATTGATATTTGATCATATGATATAATCATATAAATTATAATAAGTAATGACAATACATTAATACTTCAATTGTGATTATAAGCAAAACATTGTTGAATTCAATGCCAATTACTTAATTTCATATTATATGAATTACATTGTCATTTGTAGATGAATAATATGATTAAGTATTTGAATTGTAATTGGATCCTATATAACATAAATTACTTAATTACTATTATATGTATTTAAATTTATATAACTATTTTTTTGTAATATATTAATATATTTTGTATATATATATATAAGATCTATTAATGAGCAAACGAGTCGAGCTAATGAGCCAGGCGAGCTGAACGAGCTCGAGTTAAACGAGTCGAACTC
>NC_081551.1:12843084-12864964 GCF_901000735.1 Corylus avellana | reverse complement strand
TTCGTATTAGCATCTTTTTCATGGTATTTTCTATGGAAAATCTTGTAAATCAATTTCTTTTAGAAGCCTTTAAAAATATAAACTCATAATATACATATTTGATTTAAATGATAGTAGTTGAAACAGTTATAATCAACCATTAAATAGAGAATATTTATTTAAGAGGATCACATTATATAGACTTTGACGAAAATAACGTGATAAATAGAATTACTCTTTCCCGTCATGTGTTTATTTAGCCCATCTTTTGCACAAGTTTTTTAAGTCCAATAATTATAAATATTAGTGCAAACTTCACTCAACCCCTGAATTTCTATTACATTTGTAATTACTCCATAAACTTAAAAAACTTTCAATTTAGTCTATTCATCGATCTTTCAATATTTTTCAATCAATTTCACTAATCTGTTAGGATTTTCCGTTAAATTCTATCAAAATTTCAAAAATACCATATATATATATATATATATATATATATATATATATATATATATATATATATATATATATATATATATTATTTTCAAAGAGTGGGCATTTTTGCAAATTCTATTAAGGGTCTGTTTGAGATTGCGTTTAAGTGGCCTAAAAATGCTTTTAACACTCAAAAAGCCTGTTACGTTTGGTAAAAAAATTAAAAGCGCTTTTAAGAGTCCAAAAAACCTAAAAATGGCCAAAAAGTACTTTTGGTAAAAGCTCAAAAATGAAGCTTTTGCCCAAAAGCTCTTTTTAACTTAAAAGCTTTATTTCTTAAACGCAATCACAAACATGGTCTAAATCATAACCAATGCCTAAATCATTTCAACTTTTTTTCCTTAAAAAAAAAAAAAAAAGGTACTTTGACTACACCACTAAATTGAAATTTTTTTAATTAAGTTTAGGAGGTAATTACAAAAGCAATCATAATTTATGAGGACTAAGTGAAATTTCTCCTAAATAATATAAATAAACATAATTAAGCTCACTCTTTTTATCAATTCGTTGTCGGATTTCTATCAAAAAAATTAATTAATTCCCATTTAAACCTAATTACCAATAAAAAAATCCTATTTTTCTTATATAATAACAAAATTATGGTGTTGATGAGTACTTCATTTAATATTGAAATAGACAGAAAGTCCAACATTTGAAAATAAGGTTTATAAATATACAGAAAGTCCAAGATTTTGAAAATAAGGTTTAGAGAGAGAATGAGAGAGGTCTGGTCTCCTTTTTGCTTCAAACGTATTTTTGAGGGCACTACTAACTCTATAAATATTTTTGGGCTCAACTAAAATTTGTTAAGGAAATTGGAATGAAGACCAAAATGGATTTGAAAGCGTGGCTCTTCTTTGTTTCTGCGATTGCAATTCTTGGCAACTCAAGACTAGCTGCAGCAAAAAATCACCATGCTCGAAGAGAACTTGCTGCTGACATTCCAGGTAACTACATACATTCATTTTTTTTTTTTGGAAACTTCAAAAAATCTTCTTGGACTTTCATGCATTTTGAAAGTACCTTTTTAAAGTTAAAAAAAACTTTTAATTAAGGGTACTGAACTTTCAAGTTCTTTCAATTAAATCATTTCAGTTAAATCTTGTTAAAATTTTCACAATACTCTTATTTTTGTATTATGAAAAATAAAGGGAAACATTACAAAGTCTTATGAACTTTCACGCGTTTTGACATGACCATTCCAAAGTTCAAAAATTCTCAATTGCAACACTCAAACTTCTAATTTGATGCAATCTTCCCTCCTCCGTTAGGGTTTGGCGTTAAAGCGGATGGTAAAAGGGATGATGTGGCCTTTTATACCTCTTGAACTTTTATAAAATTCTAAATTTACCCTTAATTTAAAATTGATTTTTGTTTATAATAAAAAAAATGAGGGTATTTTGGTATTTTTCATAGCTTATGTTAGGATTTAACAGCAAATCCTAACGGGGTGGGTAAATTGCATCAAATTAGAAGTTCAGGAGGTGAAATTTAGAGTTTTTGAACTTGGGGGTCATGTTAAAACATGTGGAACTCTAGAGGGCTTTCTGAAGTTTCCCAAAAATAAAATAAAAAATTGTAAAGATTCAAGTGTTTTTTTTTCTTATATATATATATATATAAAAAAAAAAAAAAAAAAAACTTACAATATATATATATATATATATATATAAACAAAACAGGGGTATGTTGGGAATTTTGACAGTATTTAACGAAAAATCCTAACGGAATGGAGTAATTGAAAGAAATTGAAAATTTGATACCTTTAATTGAGAGTTTTTAAACTTTGAGGGGTAGTATAAAAACGAGTAGAAGTTCATGAAATTTTTTTGAAGTTTCTCCTTATTTTTTACTTTTTATTTTATTAAAAAAAAAAAAAGAAAGAAAGAAAAAGAAAAAGAGAGAGAGAGAAAAAGGGTCCTAAGGGAGCACATAGGTTAATCTTGAACATTTGGTGAACCTACTTTTTTGTTTTGGAATCTTTATTTGGTGCATGCCAAGTTATTAGCATGCTTTCCTGGAGTACTACAATTAACGGGAGAATTCATGGAGAATTGGAGACCATTGGTTTTAGAAAAGTTTGCAGTAACGCGTAATTAGGGGTGTAAACGAGTCGAGCTTGAGCGAGTTTTCTTGTTCGAGCTCGAGCTCGAGCTCATAATAAGTCGACCTAAGCCGAGCCAACTCGCGAGCTAGCTCTTATATTTAATGTTTTTTTTTTTAAAAAAAATTACACTAATCCCACAAACTTCTAAAATATGCATTGTTTCCTATTAAGCTCTCTTTTATTTATAGCAAATCTCAGGATTTTGTGTTAAATCTTAACATGGGAGGGGTCACGTCGGTTACACGTGACCCATTTTTTCAAAAATAAATCGATATGAATTTGTTTGATCGAACCTCATGATTTCTTGTTAATTTGTAAAAATTGCAAGGTTTCATCAGCATTGACTGTGGAAGCAGCGATGAAGATTACATTAACGAGGTAACTGGGATTCCTTACAAGTCAGATAAGGAAATGATAGATACTGGAATAGCTATGACAGTGTCCAATGGATTGGGTAATATTGATCAACAGAGGTTGCGAAGGACCTTGAGAAGTTTTCCTAAAGGAACAAGGAATTGTTACACCCTACGACCGGAGCAAAGCAAATATAATAATTATTTGGTGAGAGCCACGTTCGGGTATGGGAACTATGATGGCAAAAACATGACCCCAACATTTGACCTATATCTCGGCCCTAATCGGTGGGACACGGTGAATCGAGCAAATTCAGGTTATTATGAGATTATTTATGCTCCCTCAACGGATTACATAGATGTGTGTCTCGTGGACACTGGCCAAGGCGTACCCTTCATTTCAACATTGGAACTACGTCGTTTGGACAATTCAATTTATCAAATTGATGAGGACGTGGCACTTTCTGTCAGAAACCGATATAACATCGGCTTGAAAACAACTGAATTAAGAATCAGGTAATTATTTCCTTTGGAACAGTATATAAAGTTTATAATTTAAATTTTTTCTAAACTTGACGAGACTTTTAAAATTATTATTAAATTTCTCTCGATCAGGTATCCAGACGATGTCTATGATCGCTATTGGAACCCTCTACTAAATGATACTTGGAATCCAATGGCCACCAATTCGACAATTTACACCAAAGGCAATGATAACGCATATAAAGTACCGGCCAAGGTGTGGCAGACTGCTGCCACAACAATGAATGCTAGCATTCCCTTGAGCTTCTCTTGGTATCCTCGAGAAAATTCTCTTTCTAAAACTTATTTGAACTTTCACTTTGCTGAGATTGAGAAGCTTGGAGCCGGGCAGCAGAGGGAATTGACCATCGATTTGAATGGTGACCGCAAACTCGCAGAATCTGTTAAGCTTGATTATCTAAAACCACTCACCTTAGTCCAGGATGATCCCCCAATTAGTGGAAGCCCGGTTCATTTTTCAATAAATGCAACAGACGGAACTAAGTTTCCTCCGATCCTCAACGCCGTTGAGATTGTTGAGTTAAGAGAGCTCCCAAATAAACCAACGGCCGTAGGTGATGGTACGCATTCTTCTCTTCTCTGTTTTCCTAATTGAAACGATTATGCTCAGTTTCTTGCTGTTTAGTATGTGAAACGACTATTTTATTAAAAAAAAAAATAGTTATTTCTAGAAATAGAATAAGATTGAATGAAATAGTTATTCATATTCTTTGATGCTCTCATTGGAATTAAACCAAAATTACTAAAATACCTACAAAACAAATTGAGGCTCTGTTTGTTTAAGAAGGTTGAACTCTGGCGGCCAACTGCGGATTCCTATTAATTTCGGCTAACTCCGACAACCTCTGGCAGATTCAAAAAATAAAAAATATATTGTAAGTTTTTTTTTTTTTTTTTTAAAAAAAAAAAAATTAAATATAGTCTATTCCTAAAAAAATGGGTATTCCTCAATTTAAGGAATAGCCGCTCCCATGAAAATGGCTATTCTAAGGCTAAAAATCTACCAAATGGTTCCTTCAACAATAGACAAGTAGGGTCCCCAAAAGCCTAATGAAGCGGAGGTCACTAGTTCGAATCTCCCTCTTCCTCTTGTGCAGACATGTAAAAAAAAAAAAAAAAAAAAAGACAAGTAGGAGTCTTTTATAAATGATGATTTTACCAAATGATCCTTAATTTCCTTGTGTCCAAAATATAAAATGAATCGTTTTAAACTTTTCATATTTCTATATATATGATTTTGTATTTCGAATTCTCTCTCCTGTGTGAACAACTTCCTTTTGAAATAATCATATATTAATTATTTTGTTTTCCATTAAACATTAGTTGAAGCTATCATGGAAATCAAGGAATTTTACAGCGTGACTAGAAACTGGCAAGGCGATCCATGTGTCCCAAGTGAATTCTCATGGGATGGTTTGAATTGCAGTAACGACAATCCTCCAAGGATCATCTCATTGTGAGTGTGCTTTTAATGCATCAAAACTTGCTAGACACTTCTGTGAAATTCAATGGCAATAACTTTTCCTTCGTTCATAATTATAAACAGAAACTTGAGCTCAAGCAAATTGGCAGGGGAGATTGCAGCTTCATTCTCCAATCTCAAAGCATTGCAATCCTTGTGAGTCTTGATATTACCGATTGGCAAATGGATATCTTAGACTGCTGATCAAGGTTTTAATGCTTTGATAGCATATTTGTGGGATTTGATATAAGGAACTTTTTACTTGGAAAGTGTAATATGTATATGCAACTCTCGTCATTGAATATCACATTTTAAAGAATCGAAAACAATTTTTTTGCTTAACATCTACGAATATCTTTATCCCAAAGCTTGCTAACTCTTTCTGTTTCAGGGATTTGTCATATAATGATTTTACAGGGCCATTTCCATATTTTTTAGCGCAACTGCCGTATTTGAACACCCTGTAAGTTGTTGAGTTTTGAGGTATTGTGAACTTGACCTTTGGGAAAGGAAATTGAGGTGATGTTCTTAAGTTTAACACTATCTCTGCAGTGATTTAAGTGGTAACAAGCTCACAGGTTCAGTTCCTGAGGCTCTTGTGCAAAAGTCTAGGGATGGAAAATTTGCACTGAGGTTAGTTTATCTTCCTGCCTCCAATGTTAATTCATTTTCTTTGGTTGCTTAATAAAGCTATTTTAAATTGTCCCTTCTATTTTGTTTATCTTTTCCCTTTATAATTACTTGTTGTAGACTGTAGAAACCCTTTGTATTTCCAATAGTAATTTTTACTGCATGATGACAACATCATCTATCTTTTAATAACTTACTTACAATGGCATCTTACTTTGATGCGCTTTATGCAAGAGTCGGCGACAATCCAGATCTTTGTCTGCAGTTAGCTCCATGCAAGAGAAAGAAGAAAAATAAGTTGGTTATTCCTATTGTTGCATCGTCTATTATAGCAGTCCTAGTCCTTCTGTCCACCTTTGCTGCTTTGGCTATATATAGAAGGAAAAGAAAAAGAGGTAGTTCTTTCTTTATCTTTTGCTTCTGTAATTCTTATTACAATTTATAGAGCTGAGCTTATTTACAAGAGATATGGCACCCAATCATAAATCATCTTATTTTTTCCTATGATACACAAGGCCTTTAAGAAGGTTATGAAAAATGTGAACATAAATTGAGGGGAAAAGAAAAGGAGAACACTAATTAGCTTCTCACTAGAGGCCATTTTGACGAAGCATATAATAGTAAAAGGAAACTATGTAACTTAAGATTGCCTTTTAGGATAACTGGTAATTTAATATGGTATCAAAGCCAAAGATCTGGGATTGAAACTGGACTCCGTCATGGCAAACCCCCCCCCCCCAATTTCAATTAAATATTCCACGTGTTGGTCCTCACCTATTAAAAGGGAGTTTGAACCCACACGTGATGGAGAGTGTTAAAGTAATGGTTAAGTGATTAAATTTACCTCTTTCTATTCGCTTAAGCTTTTGGGATAACTGGTAATTTAATATGGTATCAAAGCCAAAGATCTGGGATCGAACCTTGACTCTGTCGTTGCAACCCCCCATTTCAATTAAATATTTCACGTGTTGGTCATCACCTATTAAAAGGGAATTTAAACCCACACATTAGAGAGAGTGTTAAAGTAATGGTTAAGCGATTAAATTTACTTCTTTTTATCAGCTTAATCTTTTGGGATAACTGGTAATTAAACAGAAAGTTGGCAAGAGTTTAAATAGTGTTATCAGATCTCAAGAATACACAAAAAGAAAAAGAACACATCAAAATCTCCTCCATAATCCTAACAATAGCATGTGACATGAAATATATTTGATGACACAAGCATGATTAACCTTTTTATATTACATTTGTGCATGTTGCAATTGTGATGATCTTCTTTATTGTACCTATAGTTGCCAAATCGAACATCAAATCACAGAGTCGACGGTATAGCTACTCTGAAGTTGTGAGTATAACTAATAACTTCAAAACCATCATTGGAAGAGGAGGATTTGGAAGCGTGTACCTTGGCACACTGAAAGATGATACTCAAGTTGCTGTTAAGTTGCTCTCTCCTTCATCAAACCAAGGCTATAAAGAATTTCAAGCAGAGGTTAGATAGAATAGTGTAGCCAGTGTGTTCAATTACTTCAAAAGGTTTCAAGAAATATGACTGCTCCTACTAAGAATGGAGCCCCGCTTTGAAATGCAGGCACAACTCTTAATAGTAGTTCATCATAGAAACTTGGTTTCTCTTGTTGGATACTGTGATGAGGGTGATCAAAAAAAGGCACTCATATATGAGTACATGTCTAATGGCAATCTACAACAGCAATTATCAGGTATTTACCATCAAAAGGGTTCCTCATCCTATATATGAGTCACTATTAAGTTACCTTTATCCAATCAGAAGTTGGGCAAGGCTTGATTAGAGTTCCATAGCTACTAATCGCTAACCGCACTAACCGTTAACCACTAACTGCTTTTGAAGGCAGTTTAGGAAAAACCGCTAACCGTCTAAGTAGTTATAGTTAGAAGTTTTGGGTTTTAAAAAAACCGCTAACCGCCTTTAATATATATTAATGTAATATATATAGAAATATATAATTTAGAAATTATGTCGTATGTAGTAGGGTATTATCATATTACCATAAAATGACGTCATTTAAAAAAAAAAAATTAACTTTTTAATTTTTTTTTTTAAAATAAAAAGCAGCCGGTTAACCGCATAGGCGGTTAGCGGAAGCAGTTACTAACTGTAACCACCTTTTTCACCCCTAATAGCTACACTTGATAGGCTTCTAGTTAAATTTGGCCACCTAACAAGTTGTAACTCATCCCAAATGCTTGTCAAGTCATTTACCATAAGCAGTCTCATGTTGCCTGCTCTTATTACCACACACAATGAGCACCACCTCTTGAAGTGTAATCATTATTGTGCTTTTGTGAAGTACCAATTGTAATATCTCAACATACAAGAATGTGGGAACAAAACAAAAAGAACATAAAACAGATATTTTTATTTTCTTGCATCATGTGAAGCTGGGAAAGTTCTTGATAACAACTCAACTAAAAGAGATAACTTGATATGTTTTTTTTTTTCTGCAGTTACCAACACATGCGTCTTAAAATGGAATGAGAGACTTCATATTGCAGTGGATGCAGCACATGGTTTGCAAACAAATCAACTAAATGATTATTTATCTCATCTATCTTTGGATAAGTTAACAATTTCTGGTTGATTTGCAGGATTGGAGTATCTACATAATGGTTGTAAGCCACCTATAATCCATAGAGATTTGAAAACTTCCAACATTTTATTAAATGAACACATGCAAGCCAAGATAGCTGATTTTGGGCTATCTAGAGCCTTTGTGAATGAAAATGACTCTCATGTGTCAACTCGTCCAGCTGGCACATTAGGGTACCTCGATCCTGGGTAAGTGTTTAGACCTACTGATTCCAAATACTTCTTTTCTTAGTTAATAAGCTTTTAAGGCATATTGTTTTACTTAAGCTTCAAGCAACTAGGATATAATGGAAGTAATGAATATGCATAAAATCACCCTTTGGGCTCCTTATATCAATCTAATCACTTTTGTTTTCTATACAGATTTCAAGCATCTAGAATCTTCAATAAGAAAAGTGATGTCTATAGCTTTGGGATAATTTTGTTTGAGCTGATCACTGGCCAACCTGCAATAGTAAGAGGCCCTGTGAAAAACATTCACATATCTGAATGGATTAATCCTTTGATTGAACGGGGGGATATTCAGAACATTGTCGATCCAAGGTTAGAAGGAGCATTCAACACCAATTCAGCTTGGAAAGCTGTGGAGATAGCCATGTCATGCATAGCACCAGTTGCAATCGAAAGGCCAGACATGAGCAATGTATTGGCAGAACTAAAGGAATGTTTGGGTCAGGAAAGAAGTCAAATGATTGCAACTAAAGGCTTATCGAAAAGAACCCCTTCAGAGCTTGAATCTGAATTTGCTCCCCATGCTAGATAGTTATTAAACAAATTGTTGTCAAGAGTTCCTTCCTTCTATGCAATATGAGAAGTTAGTTTGTATTACATCAGTCATTTTCAAAAACTTGTATTGTATCCTCATTTCATGTTTGTATTTCTATATTTGTTGAGTATGAGTTTGTGTTATTATGTACTTGTTTAGCTTTCTATTGGATAAGCAAACTATAACATACATATTCTATAAGTACTTAATTATTATTTTCTTAAAAAAAAAAAAAAAAAAATAGAAAGCATTTTTATTTAATGATAAGCATTTTTATTTAATGCTTAACTTTTACAGTCATAAAAGATAACTTAAAAAAATTTAAATTTAAATTTAAATGTAAAAAAAAAAAATTAAAAAGAAAAAGAACCCACTTAATGTGTCCATGTGCAGGGCCGGCTCAACATATTTTGGGGCCTTAGGCAAAACTTTGAAATTGGGCCTAAATTTTTTTTAAGTAAATTTTTTTTTTTTTTTTTTTTAAGTAACACACACACACACACACACACACACACACATATATATATATATATATATTTAAAAATTCTTCTACTCGCTTTTTGAGATGCAAAATTTCTGATTAAATTTTTATATTCAAGATTTTCTAATATCTTTTTTTCAATTGATAATATGGCTAAGCCATTTAATCTCTCTTGTGACATTGTTGATCTTAGGTAGGATTTTATCAATTTTAATTTTGAAAAACTTCTTTCTGCAGAAGCAACTGTAACAGGTATTGTCAATAAAATTCTATAAGCGATACATGCATTTGGAAAAGAATCAAGTCTTTTTATATAATTTAATATGTCAATTGGAGCACTTTCTTCTATTTGTAAAATTTCTTTTAAAACTTTTAGTTCTGAAAATAAATCTAAACCATCAAGATCATGTTTTAGGAAAGATTCTAGATTAAGACATTTATTTTGCAAACTATCATCATCTAGTGATTTTAATTTCTTAAAATTAAATAAAAAACCAAAAATATTTTCGTATATTTGAAATTGTTCAAACCTACTTTGAATTGAAGAAATAGCTTGATCTACTATATATAAGAAGTAATCAATTCTAAAAGATTCTTCAGCAGTTTGTGTTGTCTCGTCATTAGCATTCTCATCAAACTGTTTCTTTCTACGAATTACACGTTTTTCACGAAAAACATGTTCTATTTCCATTATGGTTGCAATCTCTTTAGATGAAATCATAGCCGATGTAAATCCAGTTTCTCTATAAGTTTTAAAATAGGAAATAAGACCTTCTAATTGATCTATAGCAACATCAATATGCATGTCTTTCGATTGTAAATTTTTACTAACAGTATTAACAGCAAATAAAATATCATACCAAATAGTCATACTCAATAAGAATTCAAAACTTTCAATCTCATAGGTTGCTAAACAATTAGCTTCACTTTTTGTTTTAGGATCTTCACTTGTTTTTGCTAATTGTAGCAAAGCCTCTCTTATTTGTGGAGTTTGAAATTTTATTGCTTTTATACTTTCAATCCGACTTTCCCAACGTGTTTGTGATAATGGCTTAAGAGTTAAACTTGGCACATTATCTAGTAATATTTTCCATCGTTTTGTAGATGATGAAAACAAAGTATATATACGTTGTACAATTCCAAAAAAAGATATAGCTTTAGGGCATGAATTAGCAATATCACATAGTACAAGATTAAGACTATGACAACCACAAGGAGTGTAAAATGCTTTAGGATTTATATCTAGTAGTCTTTTTTGCACCCCTCGTTCTTTTCCCTTCATATTAGATCCATTATCATAGCCTTGTCCTCGTATATCACTAATGTTAAGTTCAAGTTTTTTGATTAACCCAATCATTTCAATAAAAAGACCTTCTCCAGTAGTTTCATCTACTGTTATAAATTCTACAAAATGTTCTTCTACTTTTATTGGATTTTCTGAAATATTAACACATCTTAGAATGAGAGACATTTGTTCTTGATGACTTGCATCTGGGGTACAATCAAGTATAATTGAAAAATATTTTGCTTCTCTAACTTTTTCAATAATACTCCCTTTTACTTCTGTTGCTAACAAATGTATCAATTCATTTTGTATATTATGTCCAAGATAATGATTATGAATTTCCCCATCTTTAATACGACGAATATGCTCTTGCATTACTGGGTCAAATTCTGCAATCATTTCAATTAAACTTAAAAAATTTCCATTATTTTCTTGGTAAATTTTTTCATTTTGTCCTCTAAATGCCAAATTATTCTTACCAAGATTCTTTACTACAGCAATAATTCTCAATAATACTTTTTTCCAATGATCTTTCTCTTTATTAATTTGTTCTTGGACATTTTTATCAATTGTTTTATTTTTTAACAATCTCATTTCTAAATCAATCCAATCATTCATGTTAGTAATATGTTCATTGGTTGTTTCATGACTTTTTAGTTTAGCACTAAGATTTTTCCAGTCATTAGTCCCTTCATTAGCTAGTTGCATTCTATTAGGTTTTGAATTAAACAACTTGCAACAAAAACAAAATACTCTATCTACATCTTTTGAATAGACTAGCCATTTTCTATTATGTTGCTCCCCATTTGATAATTTTCGTATATAATATGTATTAGAAAAATGCCTAGAGTTCTCATCTTTAGGAAAATCTATAGTATTGTATCTTATTGGACCATTTTCTACTAACAAATCCCTTAATTTTGCATCAATATTTTTCCATTGGCCTGGTCATAAATATTTGTAGCAATAGATTTAGATACATCAATAACATTTTCATTATCTTCTAATTCTTTTTGAAGAGTTTCTTGTTCATTTATGAGTTTTTCACCTAAATTATCCTCAATATTTTGTTTATTGTTAATAACAAATTTATTTAGAGCTCCTCTTTGAGATTCAATCAATTTATCTATTTTTTTTTTTTTTTTAAGTTTTTCATATCCAGATGCATATTTTCTAGTAGACATGTTTAATTAAGAATACTAACAAATTAAACAAACACGATTTATCAAAAATAAATTATGACTATAATAAAATAAATGACAAAAATAGAACAATAAAACCTGATTTGGCAAAGGAATTATGAAGCAGTTCTTGAAGATAGGACAAGAGACTTAGTCACTCGGAGTCGGAGAGGAAAAGAAAATGATGAGATAAGTAGAGAAAAAAAACTCAGAAAAGAGCAAGCAAAGAGGAGAGGTAAAGTGGCAAATATAGAGACTGATATTTAAAATGCCCATGGTGACAGCAATTTATATTTTTGGCTTTTAGCTTTTCCTATATGGCTAAATAATAAATAAAAAATAAATAATAATATTTTATTTCTTCTAACGTTTATATTTTCATCAAAAACAAAAATTTCTAGTCTCTAGAGAGAGGCCAATGGCCATGATGATGAATGAATGAGGTAGGCATGTATAGGGTACTGTAGCGTCGGGTACTGTAGCGTCAGGGCACTGTAGCGTCAGGTACTGTAGCGTCAGCACTGTAGTGTCAGCTCTAGATGTCAAAAGGCTTTCATGTTTTGTCTTTTTTTTTAATTTATTTTTTGAATTATTTTTAAAATTTATAATAAACTTATTAATTGAGGTCTTATTAAATCGAGGCCTTAAATTTTGATAAAAAAAATTTTAGGCCCTACTAAAAAAAATTTGGGCTTCAATTTTTTTTTTGGGTCCAAAATAAATTTTTTTTTTTTTTTTAACTTAAAAAATTTTTTTTTGGGCCTTATTAAATTGGGGGCCCTAGGCGAGGGCCTAACTCGCCTAGGGCCTGAGCCGGCCCTGGCCATGTGGCTACCCTAATCGGAGGAGGGTGGCTATGCATCCATCTCAATCTGGTGCGGCCACCCTTGTAACATCCCCAAGCTAAGCTAAACCTTAGGTTAACCCTTAGGCAATGATAGGCTTACTGCATGTTGGCCCATTCCTTGGGGCCTATATTAGCTTAGTTTAATAAATAAATAAAAAACCCTTAAGCATAATATGCAAAATTTTATATTGTAGCTATATATTAAATGATATGGATGGTTTAATGCTTCATGGTAGTATGATAGTTAGAGCATTCACAACAGCCTTAACAAATTTACTAGCGAAAATACCTAAAATATCACATTTTTCTATTTTATCTATCCACTTTTTCAAAGTACTTACATCAACCACAACATTTTAGTTATCAACTTTCACTATTCTATTTAAATATTTATTTTCAAAGATTTCTCTATTCTTTCTCCATTAACAATCATATTTTTGAATATTTGTCTTTTCTTAACGGCCATATTTTTTTTAAAAAAAAAAAAACTTATTCCTAATGATCATATTTTTGAAAAAAAAAAAAAAAAAAAAATTGTCCTCATGGCGGATGCGCTTTCTTCGGAGTCTTTAATACGTCGTCGTCGTGCAATCCAAATCACTTTTTCCTAATATTTGGCTCATAGTTTTGAATATTTGTCTTTTCTTAACGGCCATATTTTTTAGTATTTATCTTTTTCTAAAGGTCATATTTTTAAAAAAAATATTTTGTTCCTAATGATCATATTTTTGAAGAAAAAAAAAATTGTCCTTATACAACGGTCATACACTTTCAATATAAATAAGACAATTTCCTTTTTAATTTCATTCACCTTGTTAGAACAATTTTCAACATGGTGGATGTGCTTTCTTCGGGGTTTTCAATACGTCGTAAAGGACACTCAAATGCCAAAGTCGGACAGTTTCTAAGAGAAATATCGTGTTTTGGCACACAATCATTCAATATGCTCAAAGGGACTAATTGAGCTTTGAGAGAGAATATTCAAAGGATATGAGAATATGAGAGAAAATGTTTTAGTACCTTGTGTAGGGGCTCATTTATAGGCTTGGAGAGTTGAAGTAGACCGGAATTAGTTCTCCTTGTTTGAGTTGGATTGGGTGTCCAAAATTGAGATAGAACTCAACAGCTATCATGTAGAGATAATCTTGAGTAGTCATCTTGTAGAGATAATCTTGAATTCATGGGAACTTGAGCTAGGATTGAACTTGTTTATTTCAATGTAATCCTAATTAAAATATATTATCTATTGATTAATTAAATAGCCCTTGCTATTTAATTAATATTTTTATGGGTTTATTCTTGGCTATTGGGCCTAGAATTTAGTAGGCTTGTAGTGTGAATTTATTTCCAACACACCTTAACCAAAGTTTATTTTCCATTCAATCTCAATTTTTTCTTTTATGGCAAGTTATTTTTTCAATAGTCCTTATTTTCTTCCCAAAATGCTTCTTCGTGATTCTAATGATGATTTAGAGACAATTACTACTGCTATGGACATTGTGATGCCACCCAATGTCGTAGATCGTTTGCAAGGCCACGATAGGCTTTTGCTCAACTATTTTGTTGAATCACCAATATTCCCTCCCAAAATATTTTGTTCTGGATGAAGCGTCCTCTTTTGGCCGTATTCAATCCGAGGTCGAAGCTCCCAAGCAATACTTGGTTCTTTCTTCCCTTCAAGAAATAGTGCTGGAGCACTTGGTTCTTCTTCCCTTAAAAAGTTCCCCTTCTACAACAATACTTTCAAGAGATCATCGATTACATATTGTGTTGACTCAATTGTGTGGGTTAAAAGTATAAGTCAATAGTCAAAGTTTTGTTCACAAAGGTGCCCTACATTTCGCCAAAATAAATGAACCCGCACATTTATGAGAATCAGATTTCGGTGAGAGTTATTTGCATTGATTTGGTCTTAATTACTCCTTTGTTGCTAGTAGACTAGTAGTCTTCATATTACCGTGCTCAAAGGATTGAGAAGTGCTAGAGAGTTAAAGAGATTTTTTTTTTTTTTTTTTTTTTTTTTTTTTTTTTTTTTTAAGTAAGAGTTAAAGAGAATTGTTCATAATTTTTTTCAAACTGAGGTACCAAAATTTTAAAACAAAAATTCAAGGGATGGCTGCTATTATAATATATGCCACGTCAGTTTGAAAAAAATTCTGAACAATTCTCTTTAACTCTCTAGCACTTCTCCAAGAGCCAAAATAATTATTTTATTAAAAAAATTATTATTAGAAATTAAAAAAGTAAAATAAAATAGTCATTCTTATTTATTAGTTTGGTTGTTTCATTTTAATAAAAGTTGAATTTTAATTAAATTTACTAAAAAATGTACACCCAATAATACAATTCGATCTTAATAACATATATTTTTTAGGGTTAAATACTTCAGACCCTCTTGGGGTTTTATAGCTTTATTTTTTGCCTCCTGGGGTTTCATTTTTATCACAGGAGGTCCATGTGGTTTTGATAATAGACCAAGTTAGTCCTTCGTCAGTTGACCGTTAGTTGACTTAACGGAATTCCACGTGGACCAATCAAATGTTGACACGTGTGACGTGGCACTATTTAATACTTTTTTTAAAAAAAAAAAAAGTATTTTCTAAAATTAAAAAACAAAAACAAAAAACAAAAAAAAAAAAAAAAGGTGGGGGGGGCCACCCGAACTAAAGGTGGTTCGGCCACCTTGAGGTGCTCCTTGGTGCCGGGGGGGTTATTTCATTACCCCAATCTTTAGAAAATACTTTCTTTTTTTTTTAATTTAAAAAAAAAAATAAGTAAGTGCCACGTATCAACATTTGATTGGTCCACGTGAAATTCCGTTAAGTCAACTAACGGTCAACTGACGGAAGACTAACTTGGTCTATTATCAAAACCACAGAAACCTTCTGTGATAAAAATGAAACCTTAGGAGGAAAAAAATAAAGTTGTGAAACCCTAATGACTAATTTAGTATTTAACCCTATTTTTTAATATGTTTAAGGAAGCAAACTCTGAAAACCTTTCGAAGCAAAAATAATTGGTTCTTGTGGGTGTAGTAAGAGCAACAAGGACAAAACATCTTCATCTTCAAAGAAGTTCTGCCTTCTTAAACAAACGAAGCTTCAGTTTTTTTTTTTTTTTTTTTATAAATTGAATCTCAAATCATATCTTCTGCATTTTATACATATTGAGTAGGAGTGTCAAGGCGGTTACGGTTAACGATTATTGGCAATAACCGCTAACCGTAACCGCCGGTTAGTAGATTTCACTAACCACAACCGCTAACCGCCTAGCGGTTAACCGACGGTTAGCGGTTAGTAAAATAGATAACCGCCCGCTAACTGCTTTTTCAAAATTGGGCTTTTTGGGCTTTCTTTAGAGCTTTTTTGGATTCTTTTTTTGGGCTTTTTGGGTATTTTTGAGTTTTTTTACCCTCATTTTTTTTTTTAGTGTAATAATGCTTTAATTAAATTGTAGTTATAAGTAATATATTGTTTAATTCAATTGAATCAATTGTGATTATCATTGTACATGAATCATATGATTAACTTGTAGACTTATGACTTATGAGTTATGTCATATTATATATGTATTATTTATTATTATATAATCATATGATTTAATAATCAATTCATCATGTGATATAATCATATCAATTATAGTGATAATATATAAATTACTAAAATTATAATGATAATACATTAATACTTAAATTGTGTTTATAAGTAACACATTGGTCATTGTTTAATCCAATGTCAATTACTTAATTTGATATTATACGAATTATATCATCATTGTACATTAATAATATGATTCACTTGAAATCTTAAATAAAGTATTTGAATTGTCATTGAATCATATGATTAAGTATTGATATTATACATTTATATTATTCATATGCATATGTAGACTTATATAGACTTATAACATAGATAGACTTATAAGTTTATAACATACATTGGAAATAAGTCTCTAGATATTTAATTGTTGTATCAATATGAATTGGTATACTTATGAGTTATGTTATATTATATATGTATAATTTGTTATTATATAATCAAATGATTTAATGATCAATTGATCATGTGGTATAATCATATAAATTATAGTGATAATATATTAATACTCAAATTGTGATTTAATTATTTTTTAAAAAAAATTGTGATTTAATGATCAAGTGATTATATGATATAATAATATAAATTATAGTGATAATATATTAATTCTCAAATTGTGATTTAATTATTTTTTTAAAAAAATTGTGATTTAATGATCAAGTGATTATGTTATATGTATAAATATTTTTATAATTATAATTATAAAAATATATTATATAAAAAGGCGGTTAGCGGTTACGGTTAGTAAACCTAATAACCGCTAGGCGGTTATAGCGGTTAGGCGGTTAGCGGTTAATACGGTTAAGCGGTTAAGCGGTTAGCGAGCGATTTTTAATCGCCTGCCTTGACGCCCCTAATATTGAGAGGTATTTTTGAAGTATTAGTTGAAGCTCATATCATATTTTTCGCATTTCTTATACTTACAGATGTTTAGGGTAGTGTTTTTCAATTAACTCCCTAGTAGTTGACGTGGAAATCTTGTCTTAACTCTCAGATTTACTATTTTTATTAATTCATTCTAACGAGTTATAGTTAGATCCTTTGAGACTTATTTATGAAAGTAAATAATTCTATGGGAGGCGCTTGAATTTTAATCACCAATTTGTATTAAATATCTGGGACGCTACATGAAGGCCACCGGACGCTGGAGACGGAAGATGGCTTCATGAGACCAACAATAGCAGTGAAGGATGGCATAGTGAAGGAAGTGAGGCGTCCCGTGCAGCGTAACGCTAGACACGCATCGGCGCGTGTAAGACATGCACCCACGAGTAAGATATACTTAGGCGCATGTGAAACATGCTTCAGTGCGTGGTGCACAGATGGAGATGGGGCTGACGACGGTTGTAGCGGAGATGCCTAGGGGCATAGTGGAGTGGTGCATGTAGGGTCAGGGCTTCCTTTAGTGATGAGATTTAATTTTTGGGCAAAACCAAATCCAAAAATTTTAAGAAGGGGTGGATGTGAGGAGGAGACGGTGATCAAATGATTTACGGTGGGGAAAGAGACGATGTAGCTAATGAACAAGGATAATACATTGTGATTTACATGGGGGTGGCCAAACCAGATCAGCAATCTGAGGTGGTTGAAGCCACCTTTAGGCCAAACGATGGCCCCTGAGGGTGGCCCAAGGGTAAAATATATATATATATATATATATATATATATATTATTTTTATTTATTTACAAACATTAAATAATATTTTTAATAATTTTTTTAGTGTGAGACTCGTTGCATTATTGTGGTTATTAAATCTTTTTAAAGAGATCTTGACATTTAACTGGCTCCTAACCAATCCAAAATGGACTGAAGAGGAGCCGGATCCTCAGTGTCGAGGCTTGGCGGCGATATGCAAGCTGCGGTGGCGAGCATGGGTGGAGATGGATGACGTGGCAAATGATTTACCTTTGGATCTTTTTAAATCAATGCCAACCGTGGACCGGCTCTTTGGATCCGATTCCGAGTATGCTGAGAATGTTTTAAGCCGATAAGCCAAAGCCTAAGCCCAAGCCCAACCCAAGCCATAGGCCCATTGTCAAACAAAAAGCCCAAAGTCAACTCGGAGTATTCATCTAAAGAGTCATTTTTTCGCCTTTTTCTCCTTCGACCTCACACTCAAAGTAGCAGAGCGCCAAGGTCTCCATTTCAACTTTCAAGGTTTGTCTTTCGCTGTGGATTTGAAACTTTTTTTTTAGGTTTTCTTTTGATCTTGTTTTTCCGCCATTTATGGTTTTTGATAGTAGTCATATTTTCTCACACCACAGAGAGTGAGAGATAGAGAAAAAAGAAGAAATGTCGGGGTATAGGGGAAAGAGAAAGGAGGAGGGGGAGTACGCATCGGAAGGCGACTCTGAAGGCCACGCGCCTCCGAAGAAGAAGATCTCCAAGAAAGACTCTTCCGATGAATCCACCGGCGACATAGTCGTCTGCGAGGTTCCTCCCTCTCTGTCGATATATGTATATATTATGAGTGTGGATTTCTAGGGTTTGTTATAAAACTGGTTTTTTGGGTTTTTGTATGTCGTAGATATCGAAGAATAGGAGAGTGACGGTTAGGAGCTGGCAAGGGAAGGTTGTGGTGGACATTCGCGAATTTTACGTCAAAGATGGAAAAGAACTGCCTGGCAAAAAAGGTCCCCGTTCTTCTTTATCTCTCTCGGACTTTTTGGCGTAATGCTTCAAGTTTGCTGCATTGTATATTTGTTGCCTTTTGCTTTTGTTAAAATTGGTTATTCAAAAGGTTGTCTTCATTTGGATTGATTTATTACTCGAGATATTTCTATGGTTTAATTTCTAGTTTGGGTTTTTTTTAGGGTTTTAAATTCCTTTTGTGTCATTGGTTTCGGTTAATTGGAACTAAACCACAAATTTTTTGGGGTTAAGGTTTAGTCGAGGTAGTGTTGTGTGCATGCTATTGTTTCAAAATCGTAGACATTGGTGGAGATTAGGTTATTGTATGAGTAATCACGCTGCAGTTTGAGACTTTGATAGACTGTGTATGAAGTCATCATTAATTTAAAATTGTGATTTGAGGATTTACCCTATTGTGAAATGCCCATGATAATCCTTTGTTAAACTTTATACCTCTGCCTTTGAAAGGAGAATATATACCATTAAAACATTAATTTGTGTCTGATTGTAGAAGAATTTGAAAATAGGAAGTGTTATGTTAATATTTTAAGTGTGGGAATTTTTACCAGACTATTTTCTTTAATGAGAAATTTAATATTTGGTACTCAATTGTTTACATATGCTGAAGCTTGACATGTAGGAGGAAGTGAGACTCAAAAGAGTTGCCAAAATAAAATAAAATAAAAGGAGACCAACAGACTTGTTTCTTATTATTTGCTAAATGGCATAGACATCAGTTACTTTAGTTTGGTTACATATCAAAAAAGCCAGTTACTTTAGTTTGGTTAAACGGTGCTTGCTATTGGACCTTAAATATGGCCTGCTATCGGAATAAGAAATAGGGAGTAGTGGCCTGGACAGTTGTTTGTTATATGGAGGCAAAATATATAGGGAAGGATAAAGGGTCTTTTGGGGGGTTTTTTTGGTTGGGAGAGGGGGCAGGGTGAGTGAGATTTGTGCTAAATTTGATATTTCTCACTTGTTCTGCATTATTACTCCAGTAGTAGTTGGCTATCACATGTATTTAGACATTTCTTGCTTCACATGGTTTGTATTATTTGATTTTCTTACAAGCTAAATATCAATTTTTGGCTCTCTAGTGTTAACAAACTTTTCAAAGCCCTATACCTGCCATTTGTGTAAGACAATATGTGTGAAAGGTCTAATTACCTCGGGGGGTCAATTGATCTTTTCCTTTTTTTTTTTCTTTTTTTTTTTAATGTTATTGACTTGCCCCTATTTGCATGTGTCATTAAATACCATTATTAGAATTTAAAAACCTCTCATGAGTCAATCTCTTATTACCACAAATGATCCTCCTCCATCTCAACATTGCTGATCTGGTTAGTCTCATTGTTTTCTTGGTACCAATTCTTTTGTGTTTAAAAACCTCCCTTCTAGTACTTATCATTAAAAAATTAAAAAAATAAAAAAACGAATTATAAGCTGTAAAAATTTACAAAAACCCTGAAAGCTTGTCTTGTATCAGATCTATCATACAGTTTTACTTGCAATCAAGCTGACCAGAGCACATATTAGAGTGTGTAGAATTTTCAGTACCTATATCTATTAATCATTGTAGCCAGTGTGTTTTAAGCGCATGTTGGGCCAGTTTTTCACTCTAAGAGCCTTGTATTCATGAAATTTAGTCAAGAGATGAAAGCACACTATTTTACTTAAATTGTTGCTTGCTTGGTTTTGCATCTAGGAAGTACTTGTTTTTTTTTTTTTTTTTTGGATAGCCTAATTAAAGTTTAAGATTTCTTTTAAGCAAGAATAAAGAAATACTTGTAGTTAAAAGACTGATGCTTTTATGCAATGAGTTCTAGCTCAAACGTCATCTTCTTTTTCCATAATACAACAAGGTACAGCTTTCTATAAGTAACGAGGTAGAGGGTATAGTCATGAGTTCAAAACTCAGTTGTGAATTCGGAAGAAGAGTTTGCATCACTTTGGTGAACGCATTCAGTACTACACATCATCGTTTCATATGGGGTCTGGTACATTATGTCTCATTTGGACAAGTTGGGAGTTAACTTGAGTAGTTTGTGCTTTCCTTTAAAAACCCATGACCTGCATTGACATTCTTGTACTTGTTTTCAGGTATCTCACTTACAATGGATCAGGTGTGTATTTTAATCATTTTGTTTTCCTTTTTTTCTTTTTTTTTTTTCTTTTTTTGAGTACATCATTTTGTTTTCTTTAGTGGCCAGTGAAAGCAATTTATTCATATACTCCTTATGCAGTGGAATGTACTCCGGGATCATGTTGAAGTAATTGAGAAGGCGGTTAATGAGAAGTAATTGAGAAGGCGGTTAATGAGAACTCTTAGGGTTTTTTGTTGTTGATATTACTAGAGAAAATATTAGCCTGTAGGCGTCTTCTTTTGTTGGTGGTGACCAGAAACTTGGATCAAGCAGTGATGTTTTGTGTTCTACCTAGAGATGATAACTGGGTTGACGTTACTGACTTTGTGATTGGAGATATGGAAGTGAACCCCTGACTAATGTTTGTAATTACTTAAATATTTTAAACAATAGTTCTATGTTTCAATGATTGAAGTTTAAATATATAAAATTATCTCTAAATAAATTTTAAGGAACAAAAGATGCAAAACCCTAATCTCCAAAGCGTTACTGTATGTGACTGTGAGAGAGCGAGAGAGAGAGAGCGATTGAGACAGTTTGCACTCTGCAGACTTGAGAAATGAGAGGGACTGAGTCACTTAGGGCAGTGAGGGGGAGAGTCAGAGAGAGGGACAAGAGGAAGAAGCGTGAAATTGAGATTTGAGAAAGGGGGAAAACAAAATTTTTTTAATAAATAATATCAGACCATGCAGCCGCCAAAGGCCCAAAAAGAAACATAAACTATACATATTTTTTTTTAATATGGAG
>NC_081551.1:12824864-12843064 GCF_901000735.1 Corylus avellana | reverse complement strand
AATTTCTCAATAAATTAATGTTGATCTTATTTAATTTTTTTTCAAAAAAAATTTCTTGGGGGGAGGGGGGCACGGCCACCTCTGGCTGACATGTGCATGTCTCCGCCACTTATGACCTGTTCAAAAACTAGGTTTTATCTTTCAAACTAGCTAGAAGTGGGGGATATTGATGATGACCTGTTCAAAAATTAGGTTTTATCTGCGGGGGGTGGGGCAGCTTATTCTTCCTTGTTAGAATATTTGATATTATTCTACTTTATTATTTTTCTTTATATATTTTAGGGTTTAGTCTAGGGTTTCTTGTCCACTACTTCTTCTCTCTTTTTATATATAAATAAAGAACCATGTAAACATTTCACAACATAGAAGAGAATATACAATGTAGTTCATTATATGCTTCCCCTCTCTCTCTTCTTGTTCTACTCTTCGATATATTTAACATTCCCGATTACCATCTTGGAATATTTGAGGGTTGATACCAATATTTTCACGCAAAACATTGCATGACCCGATTTACTTTGATAGTTGGATATTCAACTCCAGTATTGGGCCATGAGTGACCCGTTTGTGGCAAGATCTTCATAATAAAATCTGTAGCCCTCATTTTTTAAAGGGTTAAATACTCTATACCTCCCTAGGGTTTTCTAACTTTATTTTTTCTCCCTTGTAGTTTCATTTTTATCACAGGAGGTCTATATGGTTTTGATAAGTGACCAAATTAGTCCATCCGTTAGTTGACCGTTAGGACTGACACGTGGACCAATTAGACGTCGACACGTGGCACACATTTAATTTTTTTTTAAAAAAAAAATTAAAAATTAAATATGTGCCACGTGTCGACGTTTAATTGGTCTACGTGTCAGTTCTAACGGTCAACTAACGGATAAACTAATTTGGTCATTTATCAAAATCATAGGGACCTCCTGTAATAAAAATGAAACCACATGGAAGAAAAATAAAGTTGAAAAATCCTAAAAAGGTATGGAGTATTTAACCATTTTTTAAATTGTCTTGGAAGAGAGAGAGACGTGTAACTTGTAGGCCCTATCGCTGGCCAATAATTTTGGATTGCCCTCACTTTTATCTTCCTGGGCCTGTGCAGGTGGCCCATATTTTGGGTGCTCACTAGCTCATGCCTAGATCGGCCCAACAGTGCTATTTCAGTTGCTGCAGAACAATTAAGTTGGATTGAAAGACATCCAATCACTCTGTTCAACAACTTTCTCGGAGAACCCACGCCAAAGACAGTGGCATCGTTTGCCAGATTTCCGATTATTATTTATCGAAACAGTTTAGTCCCTAAAATTGATAGTGTTTTTCAATTTGAATACTAAAATTTTAATTTTTTAATTCACCCTTAAAGTTTTAAATTTTTACAATTTGATCAATTATATCTAAAATTTTTCATATTATCCATAATTTTTATTTTTCATATTTTATAAAAAATTTTAAAAAAATTCGGACGGCCGTAACCACCTCTTTTGCCATCTAAGTTATTTCTGCACCCCAAATTTGTTTTTTTTATAATATTGGTGGAATTGAAAATTTTTTGGAATTTTATCAATCCTGAACTGCCTCCCTGGAAGTGTCCTGAAAAAGTAGAGGACAACACTTTTTGAAGGGATAAATCTTTGTTGGCTGAGGCTAATACTGTTTCCCGTGAGGGTACACCTGTAAACACATCCGCAAATGATGGAAACTTTTCTAGTTCTGTTGATGTGTCATTCATTGGCTCACCACCGGAATCGCCTCTGCTAGATGTTGTTTTTGTCCGTGGCATCCGTGGCGGGCCTTATAAGTCTTGGCGCATAGCTGAGGACAAATCCTCAACTAAGTCTGGCCTGGTAGAGAAGATTGATCAGGAAGCAGGGAAGCTAGGAACATTTTGGCCAGGTGAATGGCTTTCATCTGACTTCCCTCAAGCTCGCATGTTTACTCTCAAGTACAAGGTTTGTTTTGAGCCTGACAATAATTTAAGAAATTGTTTTACTGGAAAATTTTTTGTTACTAGTCACCTCTTCAAAGTATGTGTCCTTAATCCCTTGGTGATTATAGTAGGTTTATGAAGGTGATCTCCAGGTTTTTCTCTTCAGCATCTAACCACAATTGCATATTTATGCATAATGAAATTATGTATATCTCTAAAGAATGTCATCCTAGTCAATATAGAGCAATCCTAGGTGATACTTCTATTCAGTGAAAATGATATTCAGATTTCCCTTCATATGAACAACAATGGATTCTGCAGTTCCCACAGTTTCTTTGCTCATTTTGGTTGGCTTATATATCATTTACTTCCCACCAAGGATTTTTTTAACCTGCTTCCACTGGAAATGTGCAGGAAGTGAGCTCCATGCTATTGGAGAAGCTTGTTGCTGTAGGCGTTGGGAATCGACCTGTGGTGTTTGTGACTCACAGGTTTTTATAATAGTATTAGAAAAGACATTGTGTGTTCATTCCAATAGGTGTGCATGCATGTTTTTGCTTGGTCTTGTTGTATGGTCTTGGCATGTCTTTATTTTAATCAGTCATTGGTGTTTGATATGATCATTTGGATACGTCGGACTTTTTCTTTTCCTGTGATCTGTTGCATCTTCAACTTATGAGGAAGCCTTTAAGTGATCTGAGGATGTATGTAACGTGTGTCTGGCATAAAGCTGTTGGTGCCCGCCCTTCCTTCTTCCTTCCTCCTTTCCAGCAAAAGAAAATATGCATTTTACAGGTTACTCACACAGGCATAAAAGAGTGGGTTCTTAGAAAGTCTCTCTCTCTCTCTCTCTTGATGTAGTAACATGACATGTTTTTGGGAAGTTTTTCGAAAAATGATCTTGCTTTCAGATAGGCATCATCATTCAACCTTCATCGTCAAGTTTATTAATCATATATGTCCTGAACAAGAACTTTTATGTTAGTGCGTCGGGTTGAGTTAATAGATGTAAATCATTGTAACTGTCAGTCATTTTGGACTGCTTTATTGTTTTTGTTTTGAAAAAAAATAAGTTTGTCAGTTTATTGGTATAGGTTTAAAAAATGAACTAATCCTGTAATTGGTTAAAGTTATATGACTTCTAGAGTGAATATGATTTCAAATTTTGCTTCTGTTGGTTCACAGCATGAGTCTATATATTTGGTGTGTGTGTTCGTGTGCATTTTATCTACTTTTAATGGATTGACTTTTTCGTGTCTGCAGCATGGGAGGCTTGGTTGTCAAGCAGATGCTTTATAAAGCTAAGGCAGAAAATATTGATAGCCTTGTGAACAAGACCATTGGAGTTGTATGCATCAATCAATAATTTTCACATTGCAGATCCTTCTATTACCCTTCAATGATTATTCTTTATGATGCTTGTGTTTTCCCATGGTTTCAGGTGTTCTATAGCTGCCCACATTTTGGCAGCAAACTAGCAGATATGCCTTGGCGAATGGGCCTCGTGTTTCGCCCTGCCCCAGCTGTTAGTATATGGTCTTTATAAACAAAGCTGTTTTTTTTTTTTTTTTTTTTTCAATGAAACATTTGATGTTAATAGCATTTAGTTCATGCTGTTTCTTAGATAGGGGAGCTAAGAACTGGGTCTCCATGACTAGAAGAGCTTAATGACTTTCTTCGACACCTTCATAAGAAAGGGGTGCTTGATGTTCTCAGTTTCTGTGAGGTAGTCCACAGTTTAATTAAAATAGCATATCTCTTCCTCTGTCTCTCTCTGTGAGTTTAAGAGGTAGTTAGCTACTGTTTTGCAGACCAAGGTAACTCCAATTGTTGAAGGTTATGGAGGATGGGCTTTCCGAATAATTCGTGGAAGTAGTACCAATTGAATCAGGGTATCCCGGGTTTGGTGAACTTGGTGTAAGTACGACTTTGATAAACATATCTCACTTAAACAAAGAAGAAAATGGGGTCTCTTTCACCCAAATTATTATGTTAGTTTTAAGTTTCTTGCACATGTTTAGTGTTAGCTATTTAACATCCCCATGCGCTCCATGTCTCTAGTGGGAGTGTTTGTTGGATACAAAGTCCTCCATTAGTGTTCGTGGCATGCTGTACATGCTCATCGGTGCTTTACCACTCATTTTGCTCTGGCCTGCCTGCATCCTGTCCAGTGTCCAGCATATATCCTTTGTGATTGCAGTAGCTTTCCGTCATAATATGACTGCTTAACGAAGAAAAAAAAAAAGCATTAGAAATTGCAGATTCCCCAAAGCTTTAGAATCCAATCTTTATAGATATTTCTCCTCAAACATGACCATATCTTGGTTATGGTGTTTTATCAAGTATTGATCAATATTGTTGGAGAAACTGTGTTATATTAAGCAGCAGATGGTGACCTGTGTGTGTGTGTTAATTCCAAGTTTCTAGCATATGTGGAATGAAATCACATTTGCGTGATTAAAAGATTGATAGAATGCACCCACTGATGGGACAATTGAAGTATTTTGAGGTGACCAATTAGAGGATGAGATAACACTATAGAGTTTTGAATCATCTGTAGTTTTAGGTACTTGGCTTCAAACCTGCTTTTAACAATGACAAACTTCAAATGTGTTTATCTCGATCAGGTTTTGGAGTCAACAGATCATATAAATTCATGCAAACCGATCAGCCGCACCGATCCTTGATATAAAGAAACATTAGAATTTTTGCAGAAGATGAAAGCCCGATAAAAATGAAGAGATGATTTTGCTCTTTTGTACACCAAATTTGTGTGAGTAATCAATAGGAACTTCTGGAGCTGGCCTTGGTTGTGGCCGATAAACACAAATATAGAAGCTGCCGAAGACAAATTTTGACAGTTGCGAGTGCAATTCATCCGGCAAGTCTGGCAGCGCCTGTGAATCCGATATAATGCCGGTGGACTCGACGGGATCCAATTCGTTCTGCACAACAGATTTTTTATTTATTTATTTATTTTTACATCATCCATATTAGTTCCTCCCTCTTTCTCCAGTTGTATGTACTTCAAAAGAAAGAAAAAGGAAACTCTTACTTCTTTCATTGCTCTGGTGTGGTGAGTTTGTAAGTGATTATAAACTTAAAGGGGGAAAAGGAAGGCTAGGCCTCTCTCGTGCAAATGTGGAGGTCTGTTCTTAAATTAATATGACAGTCATTAGTCATATTAGGAATACCGAATGCTACACCGTTTACCACAAATTCTTTTACAAATTAATATGCAAAGATTAAAGTGTTGGTCCGAATTAACGTTATTTGCAAAAATACCCATGTTTCAATCTTTGCAAAAAAAAAAAATTTAAATTAAATTAAATTAAATTAAATCTTTTTTCTAGAAAAGAAAAAGGCATTTTTGAAATTTTGTTAGAATTTAACAGAAAATTCTAACGGTGAGGGGGGCATTAAAAAAATTTAAACGTTTGATATACTAAATTGAAAAGTTTTGAACTATAAAAGTGATATTGCAAAATGGGTGACAATTCGGTAAGTGAAATTTCTCCAAAAGTTTATAATTAAATCTAGATGTTTTATAAAATTATAATGTTGTTGGTTTTTTTTTTTTTGGAGAAAGTACATATATAGGGGTATTTTTGTCTTATTGCAAGTCTTGTGGGACATTGACAATGTTTTGATAGTTTGGAGATGACATTGTTATAATTGAAAGTTTGGGTGACATTATTAATTGGGTAGTAGTTTGAAGAGAGTATATGAACTTTACTCATAATATTAATATGAATTGTGAGATAATATGATCATATAATTTAAGTATGAGTGTATGACTATTAGGAATTTAGGACTTAGAAATTTGAGCATTACCATCAGATAATAAGTTCAATTAAAAAAAAAGAAAGATATTAAGTTAATATAATAATAATTTAAATCATTAATCATATGATCTAATTTAATGAGATTATATGATTATATAATATCAAATTAAGTAATTAACATTAGATTCAATAATGTATTACTTATAACTACAATTAAAGTATTAATGAATTTTTTGAAAAATGTCTTGACCATTTTTTGAAAAAGGAAATTAAGCAATTTTTTTTAATTTTTTTAACCATTTGTAACACTGAACCATACGAGTTGTTTTACACTTAAAAACCATTTAAAAAAAAAAAAATGAAGGCAAACTACGTCGTTTTGAGCATCTATATTCTCTTCCTCCCCCTAAACCTAATCGAAAATCACTCTCTCTCGTCTCCCGCCGTCTCTTCTCTCGTCTCACTCTCGCTGCCGTCCTCGCCTCGCCTCGACGTCTTCGATCTCGACCATCCTCGCCTTGCCGTCTTCGATCTCGACTATCATTGCCTCGCCGTCTCTCGGTCCGGAACCGTCCTCGCCTCGTCGTCTTCGATCTCGACTATACTCTCTGGCCCTTATACTGGTATATGTATTATCAAAACGTCCTTTATGCTTTCTTGTTAATTTCTTATGTTGATAACTGTTGGCATATGATTCTTTGGTAGGTTTGAAAAATGAAACATTGAAACTTTCACTACTATCACCTTCCTCATTACGTACGACCAACTGATTCTTTGGTATTAACTCTTAAGAGTTCTGGTTTTAAGAATGAGTTATTGCCCTTCAATTGATAAGTGCCTTAATTTGTTTCTATGAATTTTCCTCTATTTTGGGAGCCTAAATATGGAAGTATAAAGTCTATAGGACCAAGCAGAAGGCCCGTGGGCCGTGGATGTGATTAAGTCACCCAGATGGGCCAGTATGAGTCGGACCCTGAATGAAATGGGTTCTTGCAGCTGCCCAGCCCAATAATATCAGGCGTTTTCACCGTCTAGTCAGACCATTGAGAAGGAGCACAGAGAGAGAGGGTTTCACAGTGTAAGAAAGCAATGACGACTCGAATAGCTCCCGGAGTAGGAGCCAATTTGCTGGGCCAACACTCTGCCGAGAGAAATCAGGATGCCACCGCTTACGTCGGAAATCTTGACCCTCAGGTCATCTTTCCTCCTTTTGTTTGGTACTTGTTCCTACTTTGCTCGAAAACAAGGAACTCGGATAAGTTAGGGTTTTTTTTGTTCTAGTGTTGGTTTCAATGCCTGTGTCTTTGCTTGCAGGTGACCGAGGAGTTACTTTGGGAGCTGTTTGTTCAAGCAGGCCCTGTTGGTATGTTGTGGCCTCCCTTTTCTATTTTATAAATTGCTTAAATTTCTAAATTCTAGGGGATATTGAAATTAGTGATAATTATGCGGCACCCATTTTTTGTTTAAAATTCATAGTTTTTCTAGGTCATAACTGTCTTGTTTTGTTTTTCTTTTGGTATATTGTTTTGGGCATATTACTTAGTTTTTGATAAGTACTTTAAAAACCTGTTCTTGGCTCAATAGTACTTAGTTGTGGATATGTACCGCTCATTTCTTTATAGTTATGTCCAAATTTTGTCTTTATTTTTTGGTTTCTCTCTCCAATCTCTCTTTATGGTGGTGGTTGTTTTTGTTGTAAGGCTGGACACTTTGACCATTCTTTAGATTCGACCCTTCCGTTGTCTTAAATGTTCTTTTGGAACTTTGATTCATCGATGGGGAAGAGAATAATGTATTTTAAATGAGACTGCTAAGATTTGTTCTTCATAAATTATTGCATGTTCGGAAAACTTTTATCAGTGATAATCTTCGCCAATTAATAATTTAGTCAGTGTTTCATTTATTTTTGTTAGTATACATATTTCTTCTCTAGCCTAACATCAATGACTTATGGGCTCCTGTTTTAATGAGTTATCAGAAAGGGACTGTTTTTTATAATCTGCTTGTAAGACTGCCCATTTATAGCCTTTCCCCTTTCTGTTTCAGTGAATGTGTATGTTCCCAAGGATAGAGTGACAAACCTGCATCAAGGATATGGATTTGTGGAGTTTCGGAGTGAAGAAGATGCTGACTATGTAAGTGTTGATCAAAGACTCTGGTCATGCTATCTGTTAAACTTTGAATTGTATGCTAAGATTTTATGGTTTAACTGCGAAGTTTTACTGTCAGCTTCATTCGTTAGTTCTTTACTTTTGACTAATGATTTTGTCCCCTTTGATAACTATGAAGGCAATCAAGGTGCTCAACATGATTAAACTGTATGGAAAGCCAATACGTGTAAATAAGGTATGTTTTCTTTCATCTAATTTTTTACAGCTTTTTTTTATGTTTTGTGCTGCATGTTTGAAAAGGTTTATTTTTGTACTAGTGTCTTTGTATCTGTTCTATGAAATTTGATGAATTACTGTGATGTTTTGTTTTTCCCCAGGCATCCCAAGATAAAAAAAGTCTGGATGTGGGAGCAAACCTTTTCATTGGGAACCTTGACCCTGTAAGTTAAATTCTATCAGAGTTATACTTGCTAACACAAGCTAGATCACTGCTTTTAACTTTGTCATTTTCTTGATATTCTTTGCAGGATGTGGATGAGAAGCTTCTATACGATACTTTCAGTGCTTTTGGAGTCATTGTTACAAATCCTAAGGTTAAATTTTTGGCTTTTCTTTTGTTGACATCTGATGTTGAATTATTTCCATTTCTAGTTAAATTGCCTAGAAATGTAGAAAGATTTTATGCAAACTACCTACTAATACGGATGTTGGTGTTCTTACTTAGTTTAAAGATAAATAGGAAGTTGTTTAATGATCTTTCAGCCATTAGAGTTTCTATAACATCATTTATGCATATCATATATTCCTTTGTTTGGCATGAAACTGTAATCTGTTATCTTCGCATGCCTATGCATAGAGGGTGTGTTTTCTTGGCAATATCAATATGAAATAATTTTGCTTATCATTTCTGCAACTGTTCTCTTTCTCTCTTAACTATTTTGTAGTGGGGGAGTTATGGAAGTTCTATGGTCAATAGGTTTATCTGTTAGACTACCTTTGTGACTTCATACATCTTATATAGCAGGTTGCAGGGTGGCTTTGAAAGTGTGCTTTGTCTGGTTCATGTAGGAGGAAAGGGAACTGAATCTATGAGTTATATTTGATATGGTTAATCCATCAAAGGGAAAATCATTGGAAGAAGCAAGGATTTTTTTTGTTAGATCCTGCTTTCTTCTACTCATGAAGGCAATCCTCTAATCCTTTAAACATTGAAGCCAGCTTTGTCTTCTTAACTCGCTTTCGTATACGTGTGCTTCATGTTCCTCTCCTTGCATTGACATAGAAACTGGTTTCAATAGCTGCTCCTTTGATAGCTTTAGCTAAATTGGTATTGGCGGTTTCCCTATTTAAACTTTTTGAAAGGCCATATAGATAGTAATCACAAAATGGTATATTTAGTTAGGTTTTTGGCAAGCCCAAACTACCATAAAAATTGTAACTTAAAGGCTACCTTATCACATTCTAACTTCTAACAAAGCTACCTGTAATCTGGTATATTAGCCTATCCCCTTTGTTCCATTTTAAGGGGTGAGGTAGCATGTTCTGTTGCAGTGCTGCATAACATAATGATATAAGTTCTAGGTGAGTCAGACCATGATCATCCCGAGGTTAAATCTTGGTCAGACCAAGATTTTCGATTGTAGAAAATTTTAGGGCTACTTGATGATAAGTTTTTGCATGGCCTTCAACTCTCTATGTTGGTTTTCTTATAAGATTTTAATTTTGTTTTAGGAGAACTGGATGTAAATCCCTCGTAAGTGGGTTCCGATCTCTTCCTGCCTGTATTTGCGTGGGACAAGTTGTGGGCTCAAACATTTGTACTGAATGCATAAAAATTCATTTTAGAATGTATGTTTTCTACGTATTAAGATTTTGATGCTTCTGTTATTTGGATTCTGATCAGTTCTCTTGTCCAGATCATGAGAGATCCAGAATCAGGAAATTCACGTGGTTTTGGATTTATTAGCTATGATTCTTTTGAGGCATCTGATGCTGCTATTGAGGTATGTGTCTTCTGGTTATACTTTCATATTACCCAAATCTGCTTGAGAGACATGAGGTTCTTCAAGTATACAAGAATTAGATGAATTATTAATTTGTTATTTAGTTCCACTTGGTCATAGCTTAATGCCAAGTCTAGACATGATCAACGAGTCGATGTTATTCATTTTGGAAATTAGTTTCTAGGCTCTTATTTTGATTACATTGTAAAAGATATAATAGTAACTTCTAAATTGTTGTAACGTGTAAGAGATGAGCTACCCCATGACACTAGCATTATATTTTGATTATATAAGGAGTTGATCTGTAGTGATCTAAATTTACAGGCAATGAATGGCCAATATCTTTGCAATCGTCAAATTACAGTGTCATATGCATATAAGAAGGATACTAAAGGGGAGCGTCATGGTACTCCAGCAGGTAAGACTTTTAGGTTGCCGTCTTTTTCTTTTGTTTGAAATGGAGATGAGCCAATCCTTTATGATTATTTCATAAGAGTAAAATTGTCCAAAAAAAAATGAAATGACAATTTTTAGATAATTTTATCCTTATAAAAAGTAAAGGACTGGCTCCTCTCCATTTCAAACGAAATGGAGAGTATCAAATTACATGCTATCATTAAGGACAGTGCTTTACTTGTGTGCTACCGTTATATTGCAGAGAGAGTTTTGGCTGCAAGCAATCCAGGTGCACAAAAGAGCAGGCCTCACACTTTATTCGCTAGTGGGCCTCCAACTCATCCGAGTGTTCCTCAGGCCAATGGAGCCATGCCTCCACGCCCATTTGCAAATGGTGCTGTTGCTCCAGGCCCAATACCTGCACTCCGCCCACCACCACCTCAAGCGACAGCCTACCCACCTATTCCAATGGCTGGACAACCAGCTTGGCATGGTCAGCCACCACAACCAGGTCAAACAATCCCACCACCTGGCATGCCTCCACAAATGCAGCAGTTCAGGCCACCTCCCCCAAGCATGCCACCGCCCCCTCCACAGGCAGCTCCAGGTCCCCCAAGGCCTCTACCACCACCAATGGGAATGGGAGGCCAACCACCACCTATGTGGCGTCAACCGCCACCCCCACCGCTTCAACATGGCGGTAGGCCCCCTATGCCACAGACATCAATGCCTCCACCACCCCCTCCAATCCACAATAACCCACCACCGCTCCCTCCATCTTGAACTTGGAATCTTGAGAAATCATTCTGAGAGGTTTTGTTACTCCATATGACGTCTTGGACGTTTCTTGTTCAATCTTTTTGTTCTGAATTCGGAAATGCTGATTGTAATATGTATCTCACTTGTTGAGAAAACAAGCATCTAAGTTTGACTGAAAGGAATATTTAGTTTTTGAAATATTGTCCTTGTTTTTTTCTTGGGCCGGAAATGCCCTTATTTCAAATTATCCTTGAACGGCCCGAATTTTAGGAAATTTTTGACCACAAATTGGCCTTTATATTAGTTTTGGGTTCTGATTCTCCCATGGATGGGCGAGGTTTATTTGAGAAGTTTGAAAGTCAGAAGTTTTGTGGTGTAGTGAACTCCACTAGTTTATCGATAAGCATAGGGTGCAACTATGAATTTAACTAATGTAATGCATCGAAACCAGATATTTTGCGACCCATATTCTTTTCTAAAAATGCTTAATTTTCTAGCACATTTTGTTGAAATTAGTTAGTTCTTGAAGCCTCTGTGGATCAAGTGATTTTATTTATTTATTTTTTATTTATTTATTATTACTATTATTATTATTATATTTTTGCATCGGATAAGTGTAATACAATTACACCAAAAATTTGTAAATCAAGATCTTTCATTCAATTGTTTCCTCTACTAATAGTTTTTACAACTTCAGATACTTCTCATCCCCTCTTTTCTATTGGTCGATTCAAACTTTCTACCATTTATATGAATTAAGTAGTTTGTCCCTTTTGCAAAATGTGAAAACAGATTTTCATTTATGTGTGCTAAATTATTTTTCTCTTATGAATCAAGCGAAAAATTCTTGTCAATAAAAATTAATTTACAAGAAATAATCAAATTCACACACTCCATAAAGGAACCCAATTGTCACTCTTCCCCTTGGAGCCACCCCCTATGTCATCCCAACTCTTCCTATAATAACATCACTATAGAGGGACTTCGTCACCCCTCTATGTTTATTTTTTTATATATAGTAACATATTACCCTCCATAGTCCCTTTAATTCCAAATAATGCTATACATTACCCAGTATGAGTCGGGCCCTGAACGAAGACAAAGTCATAAGCGTCCATCATATCCCAGGCCTCCATCATATCCCACTATCCTTCATGCTCTCTCCACTCATCACATCATCAATCTCTTTTCCTTAATGTATGAGATGTGTTTCCCTTTGTATCTCCATATAATGTTCTCTTGTAATCAAGACTATCATCCAACTTAATAAAGATGTAGTCTCTTGAATCTCTTGTGTTCTCTTGTAATCAAGATTATCATCCAACTTAATAAAGATGTATGTGAAGCCAGTTAATGCAGACATATAAGTAGGTCCCAAACACCAAGGAAACAACAGGAGTTGCAAAAGACTCAAAAGTAAAGGAAGACCGAAGCATAATATATGATTGCACCCCCGCGAGAGAGTGACTCCATTTCATTCTTACATATGTTGCTACGCGTGACAGCCATGACCTGATCATAATACTTCTCCATGAATATACTTAATTAAGGAAAAAAGAACAAAGAAAAAAAGAAAGTAGATTTCTAAATCTCAAGATTCTCTCACCTCGGGAATATCAAATGCAGACATAAGATACTTGATACATGCCGGATAAAAGCCATGGGTCCATTGTTCCATTCGAGCTCGAAGACCCGTTGGATCTGGAAAATGCTCACTTTCCACTGATTGGTACCATTGATATAAAGTGTGATAGCCTGGAAAGAAAGAAAAAAAATCATTGTCATCCACATTTAAATCACTTCTTCTTTAACAAACAGATAAGGAACCTACAAATACCACACCCAATGTGAGTTGAACCGAGACCTCCTTAAGAAAGAGAAAAATTACCACAAGAGTACAAGACCATCTGTCACATTAAACCACATTAGTTAATGTGTTTTTCATACATAAAAATACTGTCTTTTGATAATATCCTTCTCACTACACTAAAATATTTAGAAGTAATAAATATGAAGTCAAGATTGAGGCAGCAAGTGATTAAGATTGAAACTTTCACTACTACTATCACCTTCCTTCCTCCTTACGTACGTCCAACTGATTCTTAAGTCTTAAGAGTTTCGGTTTTAAGAATGAGTGATTGCCTTTCATTACTTAAAAAATTTAGAGCATAAAGCTCTTACATTACAAAACATAAAGTTTTTAAAAACATAGGCAAAAGCTATGTGGTTACAAAGTCGTAGATACATCGAAAAATCTAACAATCAAATCGTATCCATGACCTCTGATCTCACCCATATACAAACTTTATTTATGGCATAAATCTGCTCCTGGTGATATAGATCTAAGGCATGGGTTGATCATATTCTTACAACAAAAGTTTTTATTTAACCAGTCGTGAGAAATAAGCACTCACACTGAAAAATTATCCATCCTCACCTCAAAAACCAGAACAAGATAGACAAACAAAAAACCACAAACAGCAGTGGCAGGCTCACACAAAAGCACGTGAGATTCACGCGATCCACACTCCGGCGCGTTTGAACCACAGCCGTCGTGTGCCGACCGTAGGGAAAAAGTCTGTTATCTACAAGACTCGTTAGCGCTAGGGATGAATGTGTAATGATATGTATAGGACTTGGACCATCGGTGAAAACATAGATCTGCTTCGAAAAAGCCGATCTAAGAACCCTTGCAAAAACCGACAAAGCCAAAAGATCGGGAAGGAAAACGAACGGCGAGGTGGAGTAGACAGCCAAAGCACTAGAGGAGGCTAGGCACTGCTACTGAAGTCTAAAAAAAATCTATATATATAAAAAAAAAAAAAAATGGAAAAATGGGAAGGGAGGAAGGATGGAAGAAACCATCCTTCCTCCCTTTTGGATCGCACTAAATGTAGAGGATCATATTCTAAGTAGGGCTTAGAATTAATTACACTTGTAAATTGTAGGGGTGAAAAGGCAGGCGGTTATTAACCGCCCGTTAACTACTAACCGCATTTATTATATAATAATAATAATAATATTTATACTTATAACATGATCAATTGACCATTAGATCACAATTTAAGTATTAATGTATTATTACTATAATTTATATGATTATATTACATGATCAATTGATTTTTAAATCATATGATTATATAATAATAAACTATACATATATAATATGACATAAGTCATAAGTATACATTGGTAAATGACTAAATATTGTATAACTTGCATTTTTTTTTTTTTTTTTAGTATAACTTGTATTCTTAACAAGTTATGATTTACATTTAAGGATTTCTGTTTTGTATTGGTTTTTTTTTGTTTTTGTTTTTGTTTTTGTTTTTTTTTTTTTTTGGTTTTAAGTACAAGTAGATGTAAATTAATGTAAATTTGAGGTCAAATATTTTAGATTTTTCAATATAAACTCCTTTTAAAGCAATTTGGCCCAATGTGGTATATATAAAAAGAAAAAAGCCCCAAGCTGAAAATTCGCCCAATGGCCCAACTTTGAAAAAGCGGTTATAGCAAGTGGCTATATGTTTAATAACCGCTAACAGCTATCTGTTAACCGCCTAGCGAATGTAGTTAATGAAATTTAGTAACCGCTTAGCATAACCGCTTTTTCACCCCTAGTTAATTGATTTTAGTGGTGTGACACTTGACACTAGGCCGTTGAACGTATTTCCTCACTTAGACAATGTTTGAGATTGTGTTTGAGAAATAAAGGTTTTAAGTAAAAAAACGCATTTTAACAAAAGTTTCATTTTCAAACTTTTGCCAAAAATGGGTTTTGGCAATTTTTAGAGAGAAAAAAAGTCAAAGAAGTACTTTTGTAATTTTTACCAAACATGCTAACTTTTGTCTAGCACAACTTTTTAAGTTTTTAAGCTCTCAAACACAATCCCAAACATGCAATATGTATTGAGTCGTAATAAAACATCTCCATAATGTTCTTTTTCCATTTCATTCATAAACCATTATTTTCTTTAAATTTTTTCCTTCCAAAATCTTTTTTTTCTTTTTTTTTTTCCTTCAAAATTCTTTTATGCAGAATTATTTTTTCTTTAAATCATATATAATTTAATATAACATAAGTGCATATATAAAACATACTTTAAATCATAGAGCTCAGAGTCTGTAAATATACAAGTATCACAAGACATCCCTTGATTATTAGAATTATGGATATTGGTGGTTATTTGCCTTCCCCTCTTGAATGAGAAGATTCGGTTGCCTTCTTTATTGTCTTCAACGATGTCATTAATGGTTGCATGTTTCCAAGGGGTAGCTCAATCGGCTGGAGATCACTAGATCGAATCCCGCTCTCTCTTGTATAAGACATGTAAAAAAAAATAGTTGCACTTCTTTTTGGGGTGGAAATCTATCACCAAGTTTTATGATGGATTTGTCTCCTTGAGGTTTATCCTCGCTACATGGCTTAACAACGATTGCACTTTAAGGGTAGTATTCTTTTTGCTAGGATGTATTTGATGGAACAGGATCCTCTTCAGTCTATTTTGGACTGGAGAATATCCAGTTCATGGTTTGAATTTCTTCTTAGAAATCCTAGAGTCACGAATGGGACAACTGTCCCACTAACAAAAAATAATAATAAAATATTATTTTATATTAAAGAAAATAAAAAATAAAAAAAATAAGGGGTGGTCCGGCCACCCCAAGGGCCATTGAAGCCACCCCTTATTATTTTTTGTTAGTGGTACATGTGTCTAATTTGAGGCTCTAGGATTTCTAAGAAAAATTCTAACCATGAACTGGATACTTTCCAATCCATTTTGAATTGGAGAGAATCCTATTCCATATTTGATAATGGTAGAATTTAAGGCAATTAGGTTGTGAAATATGATATGGCTAGTACAAACCATTCATTTAGTCATAAAACTTTCCCTCTTAACCTTTTGTTTTTAGTGAAACCAAAGCATAAAAATATAAATAGATGAGTTGTTAAAGAAGAACATAGCAAAGTTCCTTGCCCTACGCCCACACCCCAACCTCCCACACCAAAAAAAAAAAAAAAAAAAACCACAAAAAATGCGAAGAACAGAAAAGAGAATGCATGCCCATTTTGTTGAAGATTATGCAGTAAATCCCATGTTTTATCTAAGAATGACATTCTAATTTGTAATGAATAAAGTTATTATTCATTCATCTGTTTATTTAAAACTACGGGATATGATCATTTTATATGCTTATTATGTTATTTATATTGTGCATGTGAATGGTCCTTAGATCATACATTGAATATGGTCTATAGTGTGAGTAATGGGGTTATCACACAAGGTCTTAGGCCATTAAAACTTTTAGTCTTAAAATATTTTATTGTTCACAATTGGTAATGGAATTGAGCATTTCATTTGCAAAGACTGTTATACATCAATCATGGTGATTTATCTTGATCAAGCGAAGTTGGGGGCTTTTGGTTGATATGTACTAAACGGACCATGAAAGTTACTTTCCTTAAAAATACTATCAATAGGAACGACTGTAAGTCTATAACTCCCAAGACTTCTTGTGATATTGATTCTAAATCCTGGTGGAGATCCTCCCCAATTTGGCAAGCTAATTTGCTACCAAAAAAAAAAAAACTCCCAAAACATAGCAACATCCCTCCATTTCTAGGAATTGTTTCTCTCCCTCTCTCTCTCTCTCTCTCTCATTTAATTTCTTTCCAACTAATTCCATTTATTCTACAATGTTTCATTTATGATAGCATTAATGTTTCTGCTATCCATCCAAATTGAGAAATGATATATACCATTATTTTTTGTGGTCCTTATTAAGAGGACTAAGTCATTTTATAACTCATGTCATTTTATAACTCATTTCCTACTTTTTATTTGTATTTCTTGCATTGTAATTTTGAAATTTTCTTTTTGAGTATGATTTTGAGGAGCCCGCCCTATTTTCAATGTTTTAGTCCCGGTAACCCTTTCCTAATTGCTTATTCTTAAAAAAAAAAAAAAAAAAAAAAAAAGATATATGCCATTATTTTGTCCTCTTTTTATTCCCCTCAAAGTTGATATATCTTTTAAAATTACCATTGAATTTGACACTATTAAATTTTGATTCAATTATGATTTTAAAAATCATATCAATTTTGAAGGGATAGAAGGAAGGTAAAATAATGGTATGTACCATTACTCTTCCATCGTATTGTCTATATAGTTATGGTCCTCTTCATTAATACTCAATAACTCCAATACTCCCATTATTTTTCCATTTTGTCTTGATGTAGAATATCTGGCTAAAATAAAATCTAATCGTAAATATATTGTCACCTCTTTTTAGTACCGTTTCAACAAAGAGAAATGCTAAGGAACCCAAAACTTTTTTTCAAATTTTTGTCCCCAAATTATCTAGTCCGTTCAAAAAATAACTAGGTTTAGATTGATTTTTTTTTCTTAAATGAACGTGAGGTTCAAATTATTTGGGAACAAGAATTTGGAAAAAAGTTTTGGAATCTCTAGCATTTCTCTTCAACAAAACTATCATAGTTAAACCCTTGTTGTGAGCCGCCTACCTTGTTGTCTGTCTTTAACATCTTTAATGAGCATCGAGGAATAAATAACATAGTCTCCTTTTTCCAAATTTGTTTAAGACCTATCCTATGACGTTTTTACTGACCACCATTTGTTGTCATCTCCTGAGGCTCTCGACTGTCACAGGCCTTCATTTGTCGTCGTGTCTGGAGACCCTTCTTCGTCACCGATTACTGATTGCAACCTTCTTCGATAGTCCTTTACTATCATTGGCCATCGTTTGCCGCTTTCACTGGTCATTGTTTCTAAAGTCCTTGCACTATTCACCGCCATTTGCAAAGATCACCTGTTGTCAGTTGTCTCCGGCCACCTTCCTTCGTTGTCATTGGCTACCCCCAATGGGGTGGGTGGTCGGCCACCCATGGGGGAGATGATGAATATGAATGAATTTTTTTTTTTATTTTTTTTAATTTTGCCCTAAAAGTAATTTTTGGGATATTTTTTAAGAGTATTTAAAAAAGAAAAATATTAAGTGTTCTCCTAGTGTTCTATAACGCCCCAATATTTGAACTAATAAAATCGTAAGCAGAAACTTCTGGTTTCTACGTAACGTTACGACATGAGAGTTACAATCTTGTAGTGAAATATATATTTCTTCGTTCTAAACATTAAGAGTTGAACACATAACACATATGAATTGACTCAAATACCCCGTGGTGATATATGTAATAAAC
>NC_081551.1:12813063-12824764 GCF_901000735.1 Corylus avellana | reverse complement strand
AGACAGGGTTTTTTTGGGCCTTGCTGACGTGGCATAGGCTTCCTAGAGGTTTTTGAAAATTGGTTGGGTTTTCTGGGACTACGGCTACGCGCTTGACTGTTTCTACGTGTGAGGGTGCGTGACTATTCCGATAATTGTGTTTCTGGTAGAGGTGTGCCAGAAATACACTAGTGATTGCAATTCAGAGGTGGTGGAGATCAATTGGTGAATGATGGCTAGAAGAGCCAATAGAGGTCGTGGCGGGAAAAAGAATTCCAAAGTGAATTTGCAAGAAGAGAAGGTGGCTATGGAAGATGCTTCGCAATCTGGAGATTGTGATGTTGAGTTGAGTGAGGAGGAGGATAATTCTAAGATTTTGGAGTGTGCAGATGTGATTTCAGAATTGGATGATTTGAGGTTGCCTGTTGAGGGTACTTCTGTTGTCGAAGGAGATTCTGTTGTTGAATTGGTTGGAAATGGTGTAGAGGTTGTTCCTGTTCAGCATAAGGAGGTGGATCTTAAGTGAAGCTGGAGGTTCTGAAGCTAAGAGTAATAAGAATGTAGCTTAGGATTGGAGACAATTGTTCAGATCGGAGAAGTCTCCAGGTGCTTTACAGTTTTTTGCACCTACTAGAGAGGAGGGAAAAGTTATTGTCGAACTTCCTAAGGAAGCGATTGAGGAAGGTATTCTGAAGTGGTCTCCATCACTGGTAGGTCAATTTCTAGATAAACCTCTCCCTTTCTATATTGTTAAGCATACTGTGGATAGTATGTGGGCTCAATATGGGAAAGTGGAGGTTGTCTTGCTGGAGAATAGTCTATATTTGTTTCGATTTGCTAATGAAAGGAGAAGAGATGAGGTCATGAAAGCTAAGCTATGGCATATAGCAAACAAACCTTTGATCCTACGAAAGTGGACTCCAGGTATGCAGTTATGGATTAAGTTGCATAATCTCCCAATTGAATTTTGGAACTCTACATGCTTGAGTTATGTGGCTAGTGGAGTTGGTAAGCCTCTTTGTGCTGATTCTGTTACTGAAGATCAGCTTAGGCTTGGATTTGCTATGGTTTTGGTTGAAGTGGATATTGATTCTGATTTTCCAAGAGAGGTTGAAGCTGTAGGTACTGGTGGGGGGAGGGTTGCAGTAGGAATTGAGTACCCCTAGTTACCTGTTAAATGTAAGAAGTGTAAATCCTTTGGTCATTTAGCACATGCTTGTACTAAAGTGAAGAAACAAGTTTGGATTCCTAAAAGGACTGAACCTGTCCAGCAAGAATTGCATAAGCAGGTTCGTGTTGGGTCTGGTAAAACCACTGGGGTGCAGATTGTGTCAGCTCCTAGGGTTGTTGCTAAAGACCAATGGACTGAAGTTAGATATGCTAGAAGAACTCCTATTTCTAAGCCTTATGCTAGGGATAATCTTCATTGGACTAATTCTTTTCACTTGCTGGCAAGAGCTGATGGCAGAGTTGATTCTGATGAGGTGAAAGGTGTAGAAGCTGTTTCAATACCTTGCAGAAAGTGATTGAACATGCCTTAAATGAGGAGAGTGCAAATCTTTTGATTGACGAGGGGAAAGGCAAAATGGGGGAAGAGGAGGAGGTGTTAATAAGGGGTTTTTCTCCTACTGCATGAATTTCCTCATATGGAATGTGAGGGGTTTAAATCACCCCTCTAAACAGTTGGAGGTGAGGAAATTGATTAAGGTTCATAAGATTAGCCTTATGTGTTTGATTGAAACTAAGGTTAAGTTTCATAAAGCTGATAAAGCTAGATCATGCATTGTTCTTGATTGGGATTATGTGTATAACTATGATCAACATTTTTTGGCGAGGATTTGGATTTGTTGGAAGCACTCTGATTTTGAAGTAACTGTCCTTAATAAGAGTGATCAAAGTATTAACTGTGTTATTAAATCCCTAAAACATAATCTCTGTTGGTTTCGTTCTTTTATACATGGGGATAATAATGGTGTAAACAGGAAGCTAATGTGGACTGATTTAGTTTCTTTGAAAGCTAGAGTAGGTCTTAATCCTTGGATGATTTGTGGTGATTTTAATGTTGTGAAGACCTTGGCAGAAAAGTGGGAATCTGACAAGTTAAACTCTTATAAAATTGAGTTTGGACAGTGTTTGAATGATTTGGAGGTCTTGGATATTAATTTCAATGGCTGTTTTTATACTTGGACTAATAAAAGTGAGGAGCCTCGTTTTGTGGCCAGGAAACTTGATAGAGTCTTGGCTAATGAGTTTTGGTTGAATGACTTTGGTAAAACCATTGTGGAATTTCACTCAGGGGGAGTTTCTGACCATTCCCCTGCTGTTATTTCAGTTGGTAGTATGTAGAGTTTTGGTCCAAAGCCTTTTTAAGTTTTTTAACTACTGGCTGGAGCATCAAGATTTTTTGAAATGGGTTATGGAGGGTTGGGATTTTCAAGTGGATGGGGTTTCTATGTATAAACTGTATGCTAAGCTTAAATCTGTGAAAGCTGTGCTAAAAGTTCAGAACCTGTCTTGCTTTGGGAATCTTAAACAGAAAGTTATGGAGGCTCGTGAGAATCTAGATATGGCTCAAAAGGATGTCATTGCTAATTTTGGGAGAGCTGATTGCTTGCTTAAAGAGAGAGAATGTCTTCATGCTTATGTTTCTATCACAAAAGTTGAGGAGTCCTTTTTAAAGCAAAAAGCTAGAAATCAGTGGTTGCAGTTGGGAGATCAGAATAACAGTTTCTTTCATTGATCCCTTAGGGTTCAGAATGCTAATAACACTGTCACTCATTTGTGGGATGAGCAAGGAAATAAAGTGGAGGATGTGGAGTAGATCAAACAGGTGGCTATCCAGTTTTATGAGAAGTTGTTAGAGTCATATCAGTTGCAATTCACTGATGAGAAAGCAGCTAGGATTAGACAGCTTATTCCTACTGCTATTTCTAGTGATAAGGCTGCAATTTTGGATAAGGAGGTTACCGTAGAAGAGATAAGGGACACTTTGTTTCACATGCCAGCTAACAAGGCCCCTGGTCCTGATGGGTTCTCGGCAGAGTTTTTTAAGGCCTCTTGGTCTATTGTTGGAGAAGGTTAGTGGCAGCTATTAAGGGGTTTTTTGCTTTTGGCAGGCTGCTTAAGGAGGGTAATGCCACCATTTTAACTTTGGTGCCTAAGAAGGTGAATCCATCTACTATGGGGGATTTCAGACCTATAGCTTCCTGTAATGTGATATATAAGTGCATCACTAAAATCATTTCTAATAGGATGCTCCCTTTGTTGTGTGATTTGGTTAGCCTGAATCAATCAGCTTTCATTCCTTCAAAAAGCATTTCAAAAAATGTCTTATTGGCTTAGGAAATTGTGAAAAATTATCACAATGTTAAAGGGGATCCTCGTACTTTGAAAATTGATCTCATGAAGGCATATGATTCTGTCAATTGGAATTTCATGTTACACTATCTTCATTGTTTTGGTTTTCCTTTGAAGTTTTTAAGTTGGATTAAGGAGTGTATCACCTCTCCTAGCTTTTCCATTTGTTTAAATGGCACATTGGTTGGCTATTTTGAAAGCAGGAAGGGGCTTAGGCAGGGGGATCCTTTGTCTCCTTACTTGTTTGTTTTAGCCATGGAGGTGTTTTCAAGGATTATGGCTGATCACATTGGTGTTGGATCAGGTTTTCAGTTTCATCCCAAGTGTGTGAAGTTGAAACTTACTCACTTATGTTTTGCAAATGATCTTCTTATTTTTGTATGCAGCAAAATTGAATGCTATTATTATTGTTAAAGCTGCTTTACTTGAATTTGAAGAGCTCTCTGGTTTGAAAGCTAATCCTTCAAAGAGTTCTTTCTTTTGCTATGAGATTTCAAATAGAGTGAAGCATGTATTGTTAGGAGAGTTGGGGATGAATGAGGGCCGTCTTCCTGTTAGGTACCTTGGGGTACCTCTCATTTCTACCAGGCTTTCTGCAGCAGATTGTGGGGCTTTGTTGGATAGGATTACTGGGCGCATTGACTTATGGCTTTCTAAGCACTTATCCCATGCAGGGAGGCTCCAATTATTATCTTTTGTGCTTTAAAGTTTGCAAGTTTATTGGACTGGTATCTTTATTCTGCCTAAGAAGGTCATTAAGGCTATTGAACAGAAATTCAATAAGTTTTTGTGGAATGGGAAGACTGAAGGGTCTGCAAAGGCTAAGGTTTCTTGCAAGAGCTGTGTTATCCTAAGAAGGAAGGAGGTTTGGGTTTGAAACAGTTGGAGATTTGGAACCAATCTGCTCTGCTCAGACATGTATGGAGTCTTTTTGCTAGATTAGGTTCTATTTGGGTGGCCTGGGTGAGAGAAAATTTGTTGAAAGGGCGGAGTTTCTGGATTGTTGGCTTTCCTCATTCTTGGAGTAGGAGAAAGATTTTGAAGTTGAGGAGTACAGCTAAAAGGATTTTGAATTTTGAAGTTGGAAATGGGGAGAATATTCACCTTTGGTTGGATTCATGTCATCCTTCAGGTATTCTGTATGAGGTTTATGGGCATAGGGCTGCTTATGATGCTAGAAGCAATGTGGAGGCCAAACTCTCTTTTGTACTTCTTAATGGTGAATGGTATTGGAAACCAGCCAGATCTGATGCTCTGGTTGAAATCCAAGCTAGGCTTCCTGAGATTAGGTTTGCTCCTTATGATAAGCCTTTGTGGACTGCATCTAGGAAGGGAATATATGTTACTTCAGAAACTTCGGAGCTACTGAGAGAGAAGAAAGAGGAGATTGCCAGGTGGAAATTGGTTTGGTTCTCATATGCCATTCCCAAGCATGCTTTCATTTTGGGGCTTGCTATACAAGATAGACTTGTAACAGGTGAGAGGTTGATTAAATGGGGGTTTCAAGGTGATATTAAGTGTCTGTTTTGTCATAATCAAGTTGAAAGTAGGGGGCATTTGTTCTTTCAATGTAGTTTTAGCTATAGAATTTGGAAATTCTGTATGGCTCGATGTGGAGTGGACAATTCTTCAATTATTTGGGATGAGATACTGCAGATAGGAATTCGAGATTGGGGGAACAAGTCTCTTAAAGGTTTTCTTTGCATATTGGTTCTAGGTTCTGTTATCTACAATCTATGGCGCACTAGGAATGAGCTAAAACACTCTGGTCAGCCTAGCACTGAGGAGTAGCTTTTGAAGAAGATAATTTGGGAGGTGAGATCAAGACTTGCTGGGAAGGGAAAGTTCCCAAGGACTAGAGAGAATTTGGTTTTAGCTTCTTTGTGGAATCTGCCTGCTGACTTGCTGTTATAGTTTCTGTGCAGATTTGTGGTTATTTTTCTGCCTTGCTTTTCTTCTTGAAGGCTGGTCTCTTTTTTGGAGAGGTTTTTTAGTGTTGCTAATGGTGTTGAGTAGTGCTTCAAGTTCTCTGTCTCTGAAGTTGGTTTGGTTTGTTATTTGGTTTTAGACCCTGCGTGGTTGTTTTCTGCAGGTTTGGTTTTGTTTGTTGTTTCTTTGTAGAACAGTCCTGTCTTGGACTTCTCTTGGTAGTGCTGGCTTGCCAAATTGTATGTTGTATGCATTTGGCTTGCTTGGAGTATGCTTGAAGCCCTGCGTGGCTAAGTTTTTGGCCTTTTGAAAAGGCTTGTAATTGGGATAGCTTTGTAGTTTGGATTGTTTGCTTTGAATGAAATTCCTTATTCATCAAAAAAAAAAACAAAAAAACAATATTGATCAATACTTGATAAAACACCATAACCAAGATATGGTCATGTTTGAGGAGAAATATCTATAAAGATTGGATTCTAAAGCGTTGGGGAATCTGCAATTTCTAATGCTTTTTTTTTCTTCGTTAAGCAGTCACATTATGACGGAAAGCTACTGTAATCACAAAGGATATATGCTGGACAGGAATGAGTGGTAAAGCACCAATGAGCATGTACAGCATGCCACGAACACTAATGGAGGACTTGTATCCAACAAACACTCCCACTAGAGCAAGGGGATGTTAAATAGCCAACACTAAACATGTGCAAAGAAACTTAAAACTCATGTCGGCTGACTTTTGAAAACATAATAATTTGGGTGAAAGAGACCCCATTTTCTTCTTTGTTTTAAGTGAGATATGTTTATCAGAGTCATACTTACACCAAGTTCACCAAACCCGGGATACGCTGATTCAATTGGTACTACTTCCATCGGAAAGCCCATCCTCCATAACCTTCAACAATTGGAGTTACCTTGGTCTGCAAAACAGTAGCTAACTACCGCTTAAACTCACAGAGAGAGACAGAGGAAGAGATATGCTATTTTAATTAAACTGTGGACTACCTCACAGAAACTGAGAACATCAAGCACCCTTTCTTATGAAGGTGTCGAAGAAAGTCATTAAGCTCTTCTAGTCTTGGAGACCCAGTTCTTAGCTCCCCTATCTAAGAAACAGCATGAACTAAATGCTATTAACATCAAATGTTTCATTGAAAAAAAAAACAATAAAAAAAACAAAGATACAAATGTAGAAACCAACAATCAAGCGTTAAAAAAAATAATAATAATAATAAAAAAAAAAAACAGCTTTGTTTATAAAGACCATATACTAACAGTTGGGGCAGGGTGAAACATGAGGCCCATTCGCCAAGGCATATCTGCTAGTTTGCTGCCAAAATGTGGGCAGCTAAAGAACACCTGAAACCATGGGAAAACACAAGCATCATAAAGAATAATCATTGAAGGGTAATAGAAGGATCTGCAATGTGAAAATTATTGATTGATGCATACAACTCCAATGGTCTTGTTCACAAGGCTATCAATATTTTCTGCCTTAGCTTTATAAAGCATCTGCTTGACAACCAAGTCTCCCATGCTGCAGACACGAAAAAGTCAATCCATTAAAAGTAGATAAAATGCACACGAACACACACACCAAATATATAGACTCATGCTGTGAACCAACAGAAGCAAAATTTGAAATCATATTCACTCTAGAAGTCATATAACTTTTACCAATTACAGGATTAGTTCATTTTTTAAACCTATACCAATAAACTGACAAACTTATTTTTTTCAAAACAAAAACAATAAAGCAGTCCAAAATGACTGACAGTTGCAATGATTTACATCTATTAACTCAACCCGACCCACTAACATAAAAGTTCTTGTTCAGGACATATATGATTAATAAACTTGAGGATGAAGGTTGAATCATGATGCCTATCTGAAAGCAAGATCATTTTTCGAAAAACTTCCCAAAAATATGTCATGTTACTACATCAAGAGAGAGAGAGAGAGAGAGAGAGAGAGAGAGAGACTTTCTAAGAACCCACTCTTTTATGCCTGTGTGAGTAACCTGTAAAATGCATATTTTCTTTTGCTGGAAAGGAGGAAGGAAGAAGGAAGGGGGGGCACCAACAGCTTTATGCCAGACACACGTTACATACATCCTCAGATCACTTAAAGGCTTCTTCATAAGTTGAAGATGCAACAGATCACAGGAAAAGAAAAAGTCCGACATATCCAAATGATCATATCAAACACCAATGACTGATTAAAATAAAGACATGCCAAGACCAAGCAAAAACATGCATGCACACCTATTGGAATGAACACACAATGTCTTTTCTAATACTATTATAAAAACCTGTGAGTCACAAACACCACAGGTCGATTCCCAACGCCTACAGCAACAAGCTTCTCCAATAACATGGAGCTCACTTCCTGCACATTTCCAGTGGAAGCAGGTTAAAAAAAATCCTTAGTGGAAAGTAAATGATATATAAGCCAACCAAAATGAGCAAAGAAACTGTGGGAACTGCAGAATCCATTGTTGTTCATATGAAAGGAAATCTGAATATCATTTTCACTGAATAGAAGTATCACCTAGGATTGCTCTATATTGACTAGGATGACATTCTTTAGAGATATACATAATTTCATTATGCATAAATATGCAATTGTGGTTAGATGCTGAAGAGAAAAACCTGGAGATCACCTTCATAAACCTACTATAATCACCAAGGGATTAAGGACACATACTTTGAAGAGGTGACTAGTAACAAAAAATTTTCCAGTAAAACAATTTCTTAAATTATTGTCAGGCTCAAAACAAACCTTGTACTTGAGAGTAAACATGCGAGCTTGAGGGAAGTCAGATGAAAGCCATTCACCTGGCCAAAATGTTCCTAGCTTCCCTGCTTCCTGATCAATCTTCTCTACCAGGCCAGACTTAGTTGAGGATTTGTCCTCAGCTATGCGCCAAGACTTATAAGGCCCGCCACGGATGCCATGGACAAAAACAACATCTAGCAGAGGCGATTCCGGTGGTGAGCCAATGAATGACACATCAACAGAACTAGAAAAGTTACCATCATTTGCGGATGTGTTTACAGGTGTACCCTCACGGGAAACAGTATTAGCCTCAGCCAACAAAGATTTATCCCTTCAAAAAGTGTTGTCCTCTACTTTTTCAGGACACTTCCACGGAGGCAGTTCAGGATTGATAAAATTCCAAAAAAATTTCAACTCCACCAATATTATAAAAAAACAAATTCGGGGTGCAGAAATAACTTAGATGGCTAAAGACAGCGGTCTCGAATTTTTTTTAAATCTTTTATAAAATATAAAAAATAAAAATTATGAATAATATGAAAAATTTTAGATATAGTTGGTCAAATTGTAAAAATTTAAAACTTTAAGAGTACATTAAAAAATTAAAACTTTAGTATTTGAATTAAAAAACACTATCAATTTTGAGGTATAAACTGTTCCAATAAATAATAATCGGAAATCTGGCAAACGATGCCACTGTCTTTGGCGTGGGTTCTCCGAGAAAGTTGTTGAACAGAGTGATTGGAAGTCTTTCAATCTAACTTAATTGTTCTGCAGCAACTGAAGTAGCACTGTTGGGCCGATCTAGGCATGAGCTAGTGAGCACCCAAAATATGGGCCACCTGCACAGGCCCAGGAAGATAAAAGTGAGGGCAATCCAAAATTATTGGCCAGCGATAGGGCCTACAAGTTACACGTCTCTCTCTCTTCCAAGACAATTTAAAAAAGGGTTAAATACTCTATACCCTTTTAGGGTTTTTCAACTTTATTTTTCTCCTATGTGGTTTCATTTTTATCACAGGAGGTCTCTATAGTTTTGATAAATGACCAAATTAGTTTATCCGTTAGTTGACCGTTAGAACTGACATGTGGACCAATCAGACGTCGACACGTGGCACATATTTAATTTTTTTAAATTTTTTTAAAAAAAATTAAATATGTGCCACGTGTCGACGTCTAATTGGTCTACGTGTCAGTCCTAACGGTCAACTAACAGATTGACTAATTTGGTCACTTATCAAAAAAGGGACCTTCTATGATAAAAATGAAACTACAAGAGAAAAAAAATAAAGTTGAAAAACCCTATGGAGGTATGGAGTATTTAACCCTTTAAAAAATGAGGGCTACAGATTTCATTATGAAGATCTTGCCACAAACGGGTCACTCATGGCCCAATACTGGAGTTGAATATCCAACTATCAAAGTAAATTGGGCCATGCAATGTTTTGCGTGAAAATATTGGTATCAACCCTCAAATATTCCAGGATGGTAATCGGGAATGTTAAATATATCGAAGAGTAGAACAAGAAGAGAGAGAGGGGAAGCATATAATGAATTACATTGTATATTCTCTTCTATGTTGTGAAATGTTTACATAGTTCTTTATTTATATATAAAAAGAGAGAAGAAGTAGTGGACAAGAAACCCTAGACTAAACCCTAAAATATATAAAGAAAAATAATAAAGTAGAATAATATCAAATATTCTAACAAGGAAGAATATATAAAAAGAGAGAAGAAGTAGTGGACAAGAAACCCTAGACTAAACCCTAAAATATATAAAGAAAAATAATAAAGTAGAATAATATCAAATATTCTAACAAGGAAGAATAAGCTGCCCCACCCCCCGCAGATAAAACCTAATTTTTGAACAGGTCATCATCAATATCCCACTTCTAGCTAGTTTGAAAGATAAAACCTAGTTTTTGAACAGGTCATAAGTGAAGATACATCCAGTGAGAGAAGGTGGCCCGTGCTTAAAGAAATTTTTTTTGAAAAAAAAATTAAATAGAATCAGCATTAATTTATTGAGAATTTTTTTTTTCTTTTTTTTCTCTCTCTAAATTGAGCCCCTCCATTCTCCTGAAAAGCTCATTTGTTTTTTTTTCTAAATAAGGCCCAATGCACTGCAGCTGGCCCCTCCATATTAAAAAAAAAAAATGTATAGTTTATGTTTCTTTTGAGCCTTTGGCGGCTACATGGTCTGATATTATTTATTAAAAAAATTTTGTTTTTCCCCTTTCTCAAATCTCAATTTCACGCATCTTCCTCTTCTCCCTCTCTCCAGCTCTCCCCCTCACTGCCCTTAGTGACTCAGTCCCTCTCATTTCTCAAGTTTGCAGAGTGCAAACTGTCTCAATCGCTCTCTCTCTCTCTCGCTCTCTCACAGTCACAGGCAGTAACGCTTTGGAGATCAGGTGGGTTTTGCATCTTTTGTTCCTTAAAATTTATTTAGGGATAATTTTATATATTTAAACTTCAATCATTGAAACATAGAAGAACTATTGTTTAAAATATTTAAGTAATTACAAACATTAGTCAGGGGTTCACTTCCATATCTCCAATCACAAAGTCAGTAACGTCAACCCAGTTATCATCTCTAGGTAGAACACAAAACATCACTGCTTGATCCAAGTTTCTGGTCACCACCAACAAAAGAAGACGCCTACAGGCTAATATTTTCTCTAGTAATATCAACAACAAAAAGCCCTAAGAGTTCTCATTAACCGCCTTCTCAATTACTTCTCATTAACCGCCTTCTCAATTACTTCAACATGATCCCGGAGTACATTCCACTGCATAAGGAGTATATGAATAAATTGCTTTCACTGGCCACTAAAGAAAACAAAATGATGTACTCAAAAATAGAAAAAAAAAGAAAAAAAGGAAAACAAAATGATTAAAATACACACCTGATCCATTGTAAGTGAGATACCTGAAAACAAGTACAAGAATGTCAATGCAGGTCATGGATTTTTAAAGGAAAGCACAAACTACTCAAGTTAACTCCCAACTTGTCCAAATGAGACATAATGTACCAGACCCCATATGAAACGATGATGTGTAGTACTGAATGCGTTCAACAAAGTGATGCAAACTCTTCTTCCGAATTCACAACTGAGTTTTGAACTCATGACTATACCCTCTACCTCGTTACTTATAGAAAGCTGTACCTTGTTGTATTATGGAAAAAGAAGATGACGTTTGAGCTAGAACTCATTGCATAAAAGCATCAGTCTTTTAACTACAAGTATTTCTTTATTCTTGCTTAAAAGAAATCTTAAACTTTAATTAGGCTATCCAAAAAAAAAAAAAAAAACAAGTACTTCCTAGATGCAAAACCAAGCAAGCAACAATTTAAGTAAAATAGTGTGCTTTCATCTCTTGACTAAATTTCATGAATACAAGGCTCTTAGAGTGAAAAACTGGCCCAACATGCGCTTAAAACACACTGGCTACAATGATTAATAGATATAGGTACTGAAAATTCTACACACTCTAATATGTGCTCTGGTCAGCTTGATTGCAAGTAAAACTGTATGATAGATCTGATACAAGACAAGCTTTCAGGGTTTTTGTAAATTTTTACAGCTTATAATTCGTTTTTTTATTTTTTTAATTTTTTAATGATAAGTACTAGAAGGGAGGTTTTTAAACACAAA
>NC_081551.1:12807329-12812963 GCF_901000735.1 Corylus avellana | reverse complement strand
AGCCGATTGAACTACCCCTTGGAGACATGCAACCATTAATGACATTGTTGAAGACAATAAAGAAGGCAACCGAATCTTCTCATTCAAGAGGGGAAGGCAAATAACCACCAATATCCATAATTCTAATAATCAAGGGATGTCTTGTGATACTTATATATTTACAGACTCTGAGCCCTATGATTTAAAGTATGTTTCATATATGCACATATGTTATATTAAATTATACATGATTTAAAGAAAAAAATAATTCTACATAAAAGAATTTTGAAGGAAAAAAAAAAAAAGATTTTGGAAGGAAAAAATTTAAAGAAAATAATGGCTTATGAATGAAATGGAAAAAGAACATTATGGAGATGTTTTATTACGACTCAATACATATTACATGTTTGGGATTGTGTTTGAGAGCTTAAAAACTTAAAAAGTTGTGCTAGACAAAAGTTAGCATGTTTGGTAAAAAATTACAAAAGTACTTCTTTGACTTTTTTTCTCTAAAAATTACCAAACCCCATTTTTGGTAAAAGTTTAAAAATGAAACTTTTGTCAAAATGCGTTTTTTTACTTAAAACCTTTATTTCTCAAACACAAACTCAAACATGGTCTAAGTGAGGAAATACATTCAACGACCTAGTGTCAAGTGTCACACCCTTGAAATCAATTAACTAGGGGTGAAAAAGCAGTTATGCTAAGCAGTTATTACTAATAACCACTTAGGCGGTTACTAAATTTCATTAACTACATTCGCTAGGCGGTTAGCAGATAGCTGTTAATGGTTATTAAACATATAGCCGCTTGCTATAACCGTTTTTTTCAAAGTTGGGCCATTGGGCCAATTTTCAGTTTTGGGCTTTTTTCTTTTTATATATGCCACATTGAGCCAAATTGCTTTAAAAGGAGCTTATATTGAAAAATCTAAAATATTTGACCTCAAATTTACATTAATTTACATCTACTTGTACTTAAAAAAAAAAAAAAAAAAATCCTGAAATGTAAATCATAACTTGTTAAGAATACAAGTTATACTAATAGGAAAAAAAAAATGCAAGTTATACAATATTTAGTCATTTACCAATGTATACTTATGACTTATGTCATATTATATATGTATAATTTATTATTATATAATCATATGATTTAAAAATCAATTGATCATGTAATATAATCATATAAATTATAGTAATAATACATTAATACTTAAATTGTGATTTGATGGTCAATTAATCATGTTATAAGTATAAATATTATTATTATTATTATTATATAATAAAGGCGGTTAGTGGTTAGCGGGAAGTTAATAACCGTCCACCTTTTCACCCCTACAATTTACAAGTGTAATTAATTCTAAGCCCTACTTAGAATATGATCCTCTACATTTAGTGCGATCCAAAAGGAAGGAAGGATGGTTTCTTCCATCCTTCCTCCCTTCCCATTTTTCCATTTTTTTTTTTTATATAGATTTTTTTTAGACTTTAGTAGCAGTGCCTAGCCTCCTCTAGTGCTTTGGCTGTCTACTCCACCTCGCCGTTTGTTTTCCTTCCCGATCTTTTGGCTTTGTCGGTTTTTGCAAGGGTTCTTAGATCGGCTTTTTTTGAAGCAGATCTACGTTTTCGCAGATGGTCCAAGTCCTATACATATCATTACACATTCATCCCCAGCGTTAACGAGTCCTGTAGATAATAGACGTTTTCCCTACGGTCGGCACACGACGGCTGTGGTTCAAACGCGCCGGAGTGTGGATCGCGTGAATCTCACATGCTTTTGTGTGAGCCTGCCACTGCTGTTTGTGTTTTTTTGTTTGTTTATCTTGTTCTGGCTTTTGAGGTGAGAATGGATAATTTTTCAGTGTGAGTGCTTATTTCTCACGATTGGTTAAATAAAAACTTTTGTTGTAAGAATATGATCAACCCATGTCTTAGATCTATACCGCTAGGAGCAGATTTATGCCATAAATAAAGTTTGTATATGGGTGAGATCGAAGGTCATGAATACGATTTGATTGTTAGATTTTTCGATGTATCTACGACTTTGTAACCACATTGTTTTTGCCTATGTTTTTAAAAACTTTATGTTTTGTAATGTAAGAGCTTTATGCTCTGAATTTTTTATGTAATGAAGGGCAATCACTCATTCTTAAAACCGAAACTCTTAAGACTTAAGAATCAGTTGGACGTACGTAAGGAGGAAGGAAGGTGATAGTAGTAGTGAAAGTTTCAATCTTAATCACTTGCTGCCTCAATCTTGACTTCATATTTATTACTTCCAAATATTTTAGTGTAGTGAGAAGGATATTATCAAAAGACAGTATTTTTATGTATGAAAAACACATTAACTAATGTGGTTTAATGTGACAGATGGTCTTGTACTCTTGTGGTAATTTTTCTCTTTCTTAAGGAGGTCTCGGTTCAACTCACATTGGGTGTGGTATTTGTAGGTTCCTTATCTGTTTGTTAAAGAAGAAGTGATTTAAATGTGGATGACAATGATTTTTTTTCTTTCTTTCCAGGCTATCACACTTTATATCAATGGTACCAATCAGTGGAAAGTGAGCATTTTCCAGATCCAACGGGTCTTCGAGCTCGAATGGAACAATGGACCCATGGCTTTTATCCGGCATGTATCAAGTATCTTATGTCTGCATTTGATATTCCCGAGGTGAGAGAATCTTGAGATTTAGAAATCTACTTTCTTTTTTTCTTTGTTCTTTTTTCCTTAATTAAGTATATTCATGGAGAAGTATTATGATCAGGTCATGGCTGTCACGCGTAGCAACATATGTAAGAATGAAATGGAGTCACTCTCTCGCGGGGGTGCAATCATATATTATGCTTCGGTCTTCCTTTACTTTTGAGTCTTTTGCAACTCCTGTTGTTTCCTTGGTGTTTGGGACCTACTTATATGTCTGCATTAACTGGCTTCACATACATCTTTATTAAGTTGGATGATAATCTTGATTACAAGAGAACACAAGAGATTCAAGAGACTATATCTTTATTAAGTTGGATGATAGTCTTGATTACAAGAGAACATTATATAGAGATACAAAGGGAAACAAATCTCATACATTAAGGAAAAGAGATTGATGATATGATGAGTGGAGAGAGCATGAAGGATAGTGGGATATGATGGAGGCCTGGGATATGATGGACGCTTATGACTTTGTCTTCGTTCAGGGCCCGACTCATATTGGGTAATGTATAGCATTATTTGGAATTAAAGGGACTATGGAAGGTAATATGTTACTATATATATAAAAAAAGAAAAGAAAAAGAAACATAGAGGGGTGACGAAGTCCCTCTATAGTGATGTTGTTATAATAGGAAGAGTTGGGATGACATAGGGGGCGGCTCCAAGGGGAAGAGTGACAATTGGGTTCCTTTATGGAGTGTGTAATTTTGATTATTTCTTGTAAATTAATTTTTATTGACAAGAATTTTTCGCTTGATTCATAAGAGAAAAATAATTTAACACACATAAATGGAAATCTGTTTTCACATTTTGCAAAAGGGACAAACTACTTAGTTCATATAAATGGTAGAAAGTTTGAATCCACCAATAAAAATGAGGAGATGGGAAGCGTCTGAAGTTGTGAAAACTATTAGTAGAGGAAACAATTGAATGAAAGATCTTGATTTACAAATTTTTGGTGTAAAGGTATTACACTTATCCGATGCAAAAATATAATAATAATAAATAAATAAAAAATAAATAAATAAATAAAATCACTTGATCCACAAAGCAAAGGCTTCAAGAACTAACTAATTTCAACAAAATGTACTAGTAAATTAAGCATTTTTAGAAAAGAATATGGGTCGCAAAATATTTGGTTTCGATGCATTACATTAGTTAAATTCATAGTTGCATCCTATGCTTGTCGATAAACTAGTGGAGTTCACTACACCACAAAGCTTCTGACTTTCAAACTTCTCAAATAAACCTGGCCCATCCATGGGAGAATTAGAACCCAAAACTAATATAAAGGCCAATTTGTGGTCAGATATTTCCTAAAATTCGGGCCATTCAAGGATAATTTGAAATAAGGGCATTTCCGGCCCAAGAAAAAAACAAGGACAATATTTCAAGAACTAAATATTCCTTTCAGTCAAACTTAGATGCTTGTTTTCTCAACCAGTGAGATACATATTACAATCAGCATTTCCTAATTCAGAACAAAAAGATTGAACAAGAAACGTCCAAGACGTCATATGGAGTAACAAAAACTCTCAGAATGATTTCTCAAGATTCCAAGTTCAAGATGGAGGGAGCGGTGGTGGGTTATTGTGGATTGGAGGGGGTGGTGGAGGCATTGATGTCTGTGGCATAGGGGGCCTACCGCCATGTTGAAGGGGTGGGGGTGGCGGTTGACGCCACATAGGTGGTGGTTGGCCTCCCATTCCCATTGGTGGTGGTAGGGGCCTTGGGGGACCTGAAGCTGCCTGTGTAGGGGGCGGTGGCATGCTTGGGGGAGGTGGCCTGAACTGCTGCATTTGTGGAGGCATGCCAGGTGGTGGGATTGTTTGACCTGGTTGCGGTGGCTGACCATGCCAAGCTGGTTGTCCAGCCATTGGAATAGGTGGGTAGGCTGTCGCTTGAGGTGGTGGTGGGCGGAGTGCAGGTATTGGGCCTGGAGCAACAGCACCATTTGCAAATGGGCGTGGAGGCATGGCTCCATTGGCCTGAGGAACACTCGGATGAGTTGGAGGCCCACTAGCGAATAAAGTGTGAGGCCTGCTCTTTTGTGCACCTGGATTGCTTGCAGCCAAAACTCTCTCTGCAATATAACGGTAGCACACAAGTAAAGCACTGTCCTTAATGATAGCATGTAATTTGATACTCTCCATTTCGTTTGAAATGGAGAGGAGCCGGTCCTTTACTTTTTATAAGGATAAAATTATCTAAAAATTGTCATTTCACTTTTTTTTGGACAATTTTACTCTTATGAAATAATCATAAAGGATTGGCTCATCTCCATTTCAAACAAAAGAAAAAGACGGCAACCTAAAAGTCTTACCTGCTGGAGTACCATGACGCTCCCCTTTAGTATCCTTCTTATATGCATATGACACTGTAATTTGACGATTGCAAAGATATTGGCCATTCATTGCCTGTAAATTTAGATCACTACAGATCAACTCCTTATATAATCAAAATATAATGCTAGTGTCATGGGGTAGCTCATCTCTTACACGTTACAACAATTTAGAAGTTACTATTATATCTTTTACAATGTAATCAAAATAAGAGCCTAGAAACTAATTTCCAAAATGAATAACATCGACTCGTTGATCATGTCTAGACTTGGCATTAAGCTATGACCAAGTGGAACTAAATAACAAATTAATAATTCATCTAATTCTTGTATACTTGAAGAACCTCACGTCTCTCAAGCAGATTTGGGTAATATGAAAGTATAACCAGAAGACACATACCTCAATAGCAGCATCGGATGCCTCAAAAGAATCATAGCTAATAAATCCAAAACCACGTGAATTTCCTGATTCTGGATCTCTCATGATCTGGACAAGAGAACTGATCAGAATCCAAATAACAGAAGCATCAAAATCTTAATACGTAGAAAACATACATTCTAAAATGAATTTTTATGCATTCAGTACAAATGTTTGAGCCCACAACTTGTCC
>NC_081551.1:12782752-12807229 GCF_901000735.1 Corylus avellana | reverse complement strand
AAAATGAAGTTTTTGCCCAAAAGCTCTTTTTAACTTAAAAACTCTATTTCTCAAATACAATCTCAAACAGAACCTTAGTAGAATGAACAACAATGAGTAGCGGTTATATATAGATGGAAGCCCATCAAAAAAAAAAAAAAAAAAAAAAAAAACTTTTATGTAAAAAGCTATTTGAGAAAGCTTTTACAGAAACATATTGTGAATGGAAGCATTGGAAACAAAATATCTCATCCTCAATCACTTGGTTTTTCAAGTTGCTAGGAGCTCAGGAATACTCAAACACCATGAACAACCTAAGCTTACCTAATTCAACTAATTAATCCATTATATATGTAAGTTCATCATTATTTGCTTCAGTCAAAGGTCTTGAATCACCAACTTTGGCCAACTTTTGACTTTCATGTTGATCAAGTCAGAAGGAAAACTTACTTTTTCCAATTCATTTTTATCTACCCTTTATTTTCCCTTCCAAATTAATTCCAACCAAAAAAAAAAACTCCAGATCTTACGTACAATGAATTTCAATTTTCAAAACCCATTAGTTGTAAATCAGGTAAATCACATAGACAGATTTTGCACTTTTCCCTTAAATGATCAACACTCTTAATTAAGTATTACTTCAAAATAATATCAAAATCATTTCTTACCTTTCCAAAAATATGTCTGTAAATTTGGTGAGTAAATTTGAAGCAATGAAATGATAAGGGATGTGAACATACAAAGCTTAAATTTATTTTCTACACAATTTGATAGCCCCTACATTATGCAAACCTATGAAAAAATTGTTCACAAATTCCACTGAGTATGCAAATATATTGCTTACATGATTTCAGCTTAAATAACAAGTTCAAATTACATGCAAGCAGATGTTGGCACTAATGGAGCAAAGCAAGTCAATTATAATCACTGGCCATGGCATAGGAGGAGCAATTGCCTCTCTTTGTGCTCTTTGGCTCCTCTGCAACCTCCCTGCTGTGTCCTCTCCCTCTCCTACACAAGTCCTCTGCATCACTTTCGGCTCCCCACTGCTCGGCAATGCCTCCCTTTCCCGAGCTGTCTTACGAGAAAGATGGGGTGGCAACTTCTGCCATGTCGTCTCGAAACACGACATCATGCCGAGGCTGCTCTTTGCTCCTCTGCCATCCTTCTCCCACCTGCATGGCCTGCTGCACTACTGGCACTTGTCTATGGCTTCTCCCTCTGACAACCTTGTTTTCCAACTGCGCAATGAAGACAAAGCTGAGCTGCTTCGCTTTGTCTTGCTTCATTTGCAAGTGTTAGCACTGGATGAACAAGAGGCGCCCACAAGTACTTCATTTTGGCCACTGGGGAGCTACTTGTTTTGCTCTCAGGAGGGAGCAATGTGCATAGATAATGCTGTGTCTGTTGTTAAGATGATGCACCTGATGCTTATGACAGGTTCTCCAAGTAGTTGCATTGAGGATCATCTTATGTACGGGGATTATGTTGGGAATGTTTGTGTACAATTTTTGAAGCAGAGAAGCTTCATGCAAGGAGATCTTCCTGAGTCAAGCTATGAAGCAGGGGTAGCTTTGGCGTTGCAGTCATCGGGGATGGATATCCAGGTAGTGCATTCCTTCAATCTAACACTCTCACTCACATGTGTGTTCTAATTCCTCCTTATTTGATTGAATTGAGAGGTGAATGACAAAGATAGGGCTCGAATTCAGGACATTTCCTATAAGTCCATGTTAAATCATCACTTATCGTAATAGTTTGAGTTTTTGGAATAAGTAGTGACTTGAATTATGGGTTCATGTCAATCATTGATCTTAGGCCAAAAGGCCAATCATCTTTCCAAATACCACATCAATCTGCTCTTTAGAGTGTGGATCCTTCAATATTTTCCTAGAGATCAGCAGTGCATTACTTAATTTTTATGTGCAGGAATCAGTTGCTGGAGCTGCGAAAGACTGCCTTAAGATGGCAAGGCGAATGGGTCGGACACCAAACCTGAACAGTGCAAAGCTGGCTATTAGATTATCAGAAATCAACCCTTACAGGGCTCAGATAGAATGGTACAAAGCATCCTGCGATGAGTCTGATGATCAGATGGGGTACTATGATTGCTTCAAGCAAAGGGAAACCTCAAGAAGGGACTCAACAGTTGACTTGAACAGGTACAAGCTTGCGAGTTTCTGGAACCGAGTCATCGACATGCTGGAGAAGAATGAACTGCCTCACGATTTTCATAGGCGTGCTAAATGGGTGAATACCTCCCAGTTCTATAAGCTCCTGGTTGAGCCTTTGGAAATTGCTGAATACTATAGAAATGGTATGCACCGTGTCAATGGCCATTACTTGAGCCATGGAAGAGAGAGGAGGTTTGAGATTTTTGATAGGTGGTGGAGAGAGAGAAGGGTTAGCGAGGAAGAAAACAATCAGAGGAGCAAATTTGCAAGCTTGACTCAAGATTCATGCTTCTGGGCAAGGGTGGAAGAGGCAAAGGAGTGGCTTGATGAGGCCAGACAAGAAAGTGACAGAAAAGTGCTGGCTTTGTTGTGGGAGAAGATTAATGGATTCGAAAGGTATGCAAGGAAATTGGTGGAGAGTAAGGAAGTTTCTAAAGATGTTGTGGCAAGGAATTCAAGCTATAGTAAGTGGGTGAAAGAATACAGTGCATTGAAATCACAGATGATGTAGTATCTCCTTCACTCAGTTTCCAAATTTTTGGATGGGGAGATGCTTTCCTTAGTCTGTACTCCAGGATAATAATGCTTTCTAGTGTTTATCTTATCTACTTATTTTGATGCATATCTTTTGCGATAATATTTTTCTTCAATTACTGCTTATCCTGAAAGTTTAAACCGATTGGAAATGATAAATATAATAATTTAATCAATGTTCTAATACTTTCCCTCACGTGTGGGCTTAAACTGATAAATCAGCACTTATCTCAAAAGTTCAAGCAATAGAAAATGATAAATTTAATCATTTAATCAATATTTTAACAATTTCGAATTTACATTGACCTAAAAAGTAGTTTGTAATTCTGTTTTTGGCAAAACAAAATATGTGACTAGGAACATACCTCTAAAACAAGCAACAAAGAGTTCATTGGACAAACAAGTTCCAACATGTGAGGGAAGTCAAGGCTTCCCATTGGGACTGTCGATATTCCTAACAGGTCCCTTAAACCATTTTCTTGCATCCAACACCCACCAAAGCATTATCAGACCCAAACCAATACCCAAAGCCACTGGTGCATAGTTGAAAGTATTCCAAGTAATTGGGTAGTAAGTTGGCAAAAGAAAGACTGAACAGGTATAACAGATCCACAAAAAGGCAACCAAGCAGATTGGCCTTCTTGCTTTCCCCAAATAAAATGGCCCGGGGTTGAAGTTTTCCTCAGCCATAACCATCCTTGCAAAGATTGGAACTGCATAGCCTCCAACCCACCCAATCGTACATATAGATGTTATGGCAGTGAAGACTACATTGACCTTTAAGATTGGGAGTCCAAGAAGAATGCAGATGGCTGCACACAGCCACACAGCATTTGAGGGAACTTTGTGCTTTGGGTGTATTTTTCGCCATACGGATGAAAAGGGAACTCCTTTATCTCTTGATAGAGCATATACCTGAAGAGTGCCATGGTTCAGTGCAATGCTTGTGCAGAATATAAACAAATATAGGGCAAACTTTACTTACCCCCGAACTATTGAGGGTTTTTTGCAATCATAATCCCGAATTATCAAAATTTGCAATGTCGAGTTCTCAAGTTTCTGCTTCTTTTAATTTCACGATCTTGTTAGGACTTTTTGTTAACCGGTAAAAAGTTCCCAGCAACCGACCATTGGGATTAGTGGTCACCCCTAGTTGCAAAACAGATTTTTTGTTGTGGAAGCTCAAAATCAAGCTAGACAGTGAACTCTCATTCCCCCAAAACACCTACCATTCCTAGTGCAGATAATAACCACATATATATATATGAAAATGACAGCCACTTACAACTCTGGCAGCACTCGTAGTGATGGAAAGACCACCGAAGAAGAATGAAGCCCATATGACAAAAAGTAAAATGATAGCTCCAGCACCACTATGATATCTCCCATAGAATGCATCATAGAGTATTTGAGCTGGCACGAATACTCCAGCGGTTTCGTTGCTCGGATCATATAGGTAGCTGAAATCCTGAGTGAAAAGTTGCAAAGCATATCATATAAGAAAATATCCAGAGAGCGAAAAAAAAATTAGATAAAATATGCAAATTATGTGGAGCTCACTGTTAGACATATCACAAAGGAAGATTTTGCTACACAGTTTGCATGGAAATCATTGCATAGTAATTTCTAGAAAAAAGCAGGAAGTGCATCTTATAAGAGGAAGATTGAATGCACTCTTTAAATCCTCAGGTTGTCCTTTATGCTATAATTTACTGCCAAAAAGATGAAGAAAATGACTAGCCAAAAGAAATAGAGGAACTGAACTAACATATTAAAACCAAGATTTCTGAACTTTCTTATTTTTTTGGGCTGCCCACAGACAGCCCAGTGCAGCAGTAGGCTCTGATTACTTGTAAGGATTATTTCTTTTGACACAAAATGAACCATAGGTGGTGGCTAAAATCTCATGCATTTTGTTGAAAAACAGAAATGGCACCATTTGGTGTACCTCAGCAGGTGATTACATCCAACTAGATGTCTTTTCTCATTCAATTTGCTTTCATACACCAACAAAATTACAGACTATAAATCATCAGCACACATACCTGAATGCTGAAAGTAAGGGCCAAAATGTAAGCCCATCCAAATAATGTAATGATCCCAATGCTAGACAGAATTGCAATAGGACCATTCTTGTCTGCACCTTTGGTTTCTTCAGTTAGATGTGCTGCGGCATCATATCCATATAGTGAATACTGACTGACAAGAAAAGATAGAACGACTGCATAAGGTTTGCTTGATATTCCAGTTGATTCGGGTGACGTTTCAAAATGTGTGAATACATATGAGGCAGATTGTGTGGTCTGTGCTACCAAGGGAAGCATTATAACAATAACAGTTCCTCCAATAACCTGAAAAAAGGATTGCAGTCAAAATTTAGAACTGAAGTAATTACATTCACATGATATTTTAATTCACAACAGCTGATATAGAGATTGAAAGACTAGATTCTGTCAGTGAGGCATACTGTTACCACATAAGAACTATATGAAAGCATATTTCCTTTTGTTTAAGAATTCTTATTCCTTCATTTTGGTATGATACAATTCTTTGAAACTGAAGGGGAAAGAAAAGAAGCTACATCTATAAAATGGAAACCATAGGGTAACTATAAGGCTTATTGAGCAAGATGAGAGTTCCTAATTTTAGGAAAAAAAATTAGAAACTTATAACCATTCCCATTCCAGATAATTTTAAGATTCCATTTCCTCCATTTTTAAAACCAAACAGAGCTACTGCATCTTAGAAACTTAATTGCCAACTGCTGGATTGAGGATGTGTCATGCATAGCCACTGCAAGAGACCCTAATTGCCTTGCTGATGATTAACCATGTCTTACAACTAAAAACTATTGCTAACTTTGCTGATTTTTTTTTATATATATATATAGAAAAAGAAGATTAGGCAATTAGAAATTTTATTATTTTTCTAACACAAACATTTAATTGCTTTATCATGTTGGCTTATGACCATTTTTTTCACTTCGATTATTTTGTATTGTTGAGGTAATGTATTGAACTTAACTTCTATGTGATAAAATGGAATAATTTGTACTAAATTTCCCATTACCATAATGTTTTTCATGCACTTCAGACAGAATTTCACACAATATAGCAACTACAAGGCTGAGACGTAGGCAAACAGAGCATATGTAATGCTTCATTTGGTTGTTAAGAAAAGGAAGGAAAGGAACAACACTCAGATATTGACACCAAAGTATATTTTATAGCATTGCATCCATGAAACAGACAGTATTGAAATTACAGCAAGCTTATCTAGATTATACCTGCCACCATATTGAAATTACGTCGATGAAGGCAATCACTTCTAATGCAAAAGTGTTGAGAAATGCCCATATAACAGTCAGGCCTATGTACATGCATAAGAATAGCCATTTAGGAGCCAAGTACCCTCCATCCTTATTTGTTCCGGTGCATAATAAAATGATACTCTGCAGTGTTTGTGATCCTGCATAAGCCTTCTCCACCAAGTTAAGAAAAAAAAAAATGGTTAAACTCTTGAGTACCATTTACCAGAAATATTAATCAACAAATTCTATAAAATAATGGTAAATTGGTACCTGTGTGCCTATGCCAGCAATGAGCCCTATGGTCTCCAGCCAAGCACAACACCATGATGCAAATGGACCCCATTTAGGGCCAGCCAAGTGGGCAGCCCAGAAGTAGAGAGAACCAGTAGTCTGTAAAATACAAAACCAAGAGAAAGTCAGTTATCTAAAATCAGCAAGAAGCATGCATAGACATTAGCAAGGCATGCAGAAAAAGATCAAATGTGCTAAGAAAGCAGGCTCAGAAGAAGTTTTGGATATAAAAGTCAGCAAAATTTAATTGGCCGTATCCAAATTAGTTCATATTGATTCTTGCATTTTTATGCAAGAGTTGCTCACATATCTCCTGAAACTAAGTAAAGTAATTTCTATCCTCTTTCAAGAAACAAAGTAAAACTTTTATCTGTTCCATTAAAAAGTATCTTATAAAGAGCCTTCTGGCTAAGATAGCTAGTTGATTTCCCTACAGGTTCAAGTTGCAACCAGGTCGTGTTCAAGAGGACTTTACATGGCTCTGGAAATTCCAGAGTGAATATGCTCAATATTGGAAAAAAATTGGATCACATAGAGAAAAATATCTTAAAAGTAAAAAATAAATAAACAGGGAAAAGAGAAAAAGCACAAACTGGGAAAGATGAACAGATCTCAGCCATTGCTATTCCAACAAACCAGGTGAAGAAAGATACTACCACCCACCCCCACACAAGAGTTGCAGGACCTGCATACTGAAGGCTGGAACCATACAGAGGAGTAATCCCAGTGAAAAGGGTCATCGTCGAAAACGATATTGCAAGTGTTTTAAACAAAGTCTGCACAAAATAAGCAAGAAGAGAAAATAGTGAAAAGAACATTGCAGGGAGACAGAAACCATAAAAGTAGGATATTCAAATAAAGAATCACCATTTCTCTTCTGAGTTCTTGCTTGTAACCCAGCTCATTGAGCCGCTTCTCCCCGGAATCCATTTCTGGGATTTGCTGCACTTCCCGTTGGATGTGCCCCATGAAATCTTATTTGGTAATTGAGCTCAAAAACCAATTACCAAAAATGAAACTGGACTAGTCCTATGGAACTTGTCCTCAAGAGAGAGAGAGAGAGAGGTTGACTTTTAACATATGAACATTATAGAATATCCAGCTTTCGGGAAAAAAGGGTGAAGAATAGCGAGTCAAAGGTGTTGCAATGTTTGAGTTCCCACCAAGGAACAGGAAGACACACTTTCAGTTTCGCACTGGTTTTTGCGTGGCCTATAATTCTTTTGCTTTGTTATTTGGTTACTTCAACGTTGGGAATACAGGCGGTCCAAGAGTGCGGCGAATCACCTCAATCTGTTGTACAACAGCATTGAATATTCTCGATCGGGGCTACAAAACAACATGCAACCAAAGACTTTTGACCACTTCCAACTTGCGAGCATTCAAAAATATCTTTTGACAGCAATCCCACAAACAAACAACGCTTTTCAAGAACTTGGTATATATCCAAATAACTGAAAATCATTCTTCCGTAGATAAAGGTAGAAAGGCCTTTCAAATTTTAGATTATAACAAGTTGGGCATAGTTTTCCTCTAAACTGGAATTCGTTTAATAACAGGTTTTGCCTTTTATACTATTCACTTTTTCTTTGATACTATTTATCTTATTTTTTAACTTTTTTACGTCAATCACTTTTTAGTACTATTCAAATAAAAAAATCACTACCAAACAACATTTTTTCATTTTTTACTTTTTTAAAAAAAAATATTCTTACTTTTTTTTTTACATCAATCAATTTTTGCTATAGTATCAAACCAAAACCTTTTATCAAACACACCTTGGGTTGGAAGAAGTTTTTTTTAACCCAGTCTATAAAAACGACATGTGTCATTTTTTTAATAACATGTGAGATGCACATGAGTTTTTAATATTATTTATTTCAACTTTGTCCTTACTATAAAAAACTCATATGCATGTCACATGTTATTAAAAAAATTACATATGTTATTTTTATAGACAGAGTTTGAGGAATTTTCTCCAACCCAATTTTGAGGAAAACTCTGTCCAAACAAGATACTACATTACTAATGTTGAACTTTTGCACTCACCAAACAAAAACAATAACTCATTCCCTTCTTATTATATATAGGAAAAATCTCAAAAAAATCACAAAAACTCACATGCGCTTCCCTAAACATTGAAAATTATGTAGGGAACTAAAAGAGCTCCCCCATACATTATTTTAATATAAATATTTCTCTTTAATTCCTCCCTCATCTTTCATCTTTTTGCACTTTATTCAAGATTATGTTAGAATTTTGTAAAAAAATTGGAGAATAGGTAAGAAACTTGTATTTTGTAAAGAAATAATATTTTAATTGCATAGGAAAATATAAGGGAAATTATAAAGTATATTTGAATATGAAAGTAAAAAAAAAAAAAAGTTTTGTTTATTAAACTTAAGGAAAATCAAAGGGAAGTTGTTGCTAGTACTTTAAGGCCCGAACAAATGAAGACATTTTCTACACTCACATGCTCCTCTCCTACTGCAGGGAATAGGATTCTCGGAACCACTTAGGGTTCATTTGGTTTGCGAAATAAACCCCTAGAATAGAATGACTATTCCTATGGAATAGTCATTTTTTTTGTTTGGTAAGGGCTTATTCTTGGGAATAATTATTCCATTGTGAATGACTAATCTCACACATACAGGAATAGCTATTCCTTTAAAAAATGAGTGAAATTACTATTTCTTATGGAATTGAATAGATTTTCCAAAAAAAAAATCTTATTATTTTTTATATTTTAATCCTAAAATTTGTTTTTTATTTAAAAAAATTATAAAAATAAAAACCTGGCCACCCGCTGGCAAGACTTGGGGGTGGTCACACCACCCCCAGAGCACCTTAGGGTGGACCCCCGAGGTGCCCCGAGGGTGGTGTGACCACCCCTGATGGATTTCAGGGTGGCCTAGCCATCGCCGATGGTGACAAGGGAGGCTGCGGCCACCCCTGACGACGTCTAGGGGGTGGCCGCGGCCTCCCCTGTCGCCATCGTAGGTGGCCAAGCCACCCTTGATGCAAGGCCAACCCCAAATCCATCGGGGGTGGTGCGACCACCCCCAAGTCATGCTAAGGGTGGCCAGCCACCCCTGCAATTCTTGGTTTCCCATTTTATTTTTTATTTTTATATGAGTTTTATTTTTTTATTTTTAAAGAATGGTGGAGTTTTTAGTAATTTTGGTTTAACTCTAATTAGAATATATATGTTGTTACCAAACTAAGAATAACTATTCCATTTCACTTTCCTCTATTCCTCGTAATAGTTATTCATTTTCCTAACAGAATACTTAATCTGCGAACCAAACGGGCCTTTAGTGTTTAAAAATGAGCAAAATTTTCTCAACATTAAAATTAGGACAGTTTTGCCCCTCATTTACACCAACCTGCTACCCTCCATTTCAAATATGGAGAGGATCGTCCTCCATAAGCTAGAAGTATTCCACTTCATCTTAATTTATGCATGAACTGCAAAAGAAAACGTGCAACAGACGAAATCCTCATGGAAGCAACTAGTAGGAAAACTACTAGAAAAATCCCAACGTACACATGGATAGATACAGCATGATTTGGGGCACATGCCCAACGGTTTTCCGGTGGATTGGTTGTAAAGAGATATGTAAACAAAACCTTAATAAAGTCTATTTCAATCCCATACAGAAAAATAATGTGGAGTACGCCGCTTGAACACTGTGTGAAAAGGATCTTTATAAACTATAATACCATATTCAATCAGATTATATCTTAGTTGCCAATTCCCAATAGTATTTGAAAAATCAGAACATGCAAGAGAATGGTCAGCTAACTGACTATTTTTTTATTCTATTGGTTTGAAAGTTTCTGTAGGCAAAAGCAATGAGCATTCCATTTTGTTTTTTTTAAGAGCTTTAACGTGTTTGATGAGTGAAATTTCCAAAATACCCTTAAGACACTTATAAAATTACAAATATACCTTAAATTTGGACGGGTTATTTTGGGGATTTCCTTTTTTTCATTAGGATTGACATTGCAAACTTTTAAAAGATGATAACCCTAAATTGACATTTTTAAAAATTTAAAGGTATGATTGTAAAAGTGATAAAAGATCAGAGATAATAAATAAAGTTTTTCCTATTTGTTAATTAGTGCCGTAGTGGCATATTAGCATTAGAGAACTATAGATAAGGATGTTACAACAACCACATCACCAATCAACAAGAAGGATTTTAGCCAGAGGGAAAAGAATTTTAATACGGTCCATAGACTTAAAATAACATAACACAATGAGCGAAAAAACCCTTGAGGCATTTTGCTGAAGAAATCTTGGTCAAATAATTACCGCTAGACAAAAATAGTACAACTGTATTTCTTTACAACTCAGGGCTATTTGCCAAAATTCATATTAACAAAATGTAAACTCAAGAGATTTGGTGATAAACCGTCACACTCTTCTCCATGTCCTGAAAGGGTGATTCTATTCTTGATCAACCTCAAAGAATGATTCTCTGCCATTTACAATGCATCAGCTAGCATAGGTCACTTCCATTCTAGTGCATTGCGATCAGATTGTAAAATGAGTATGTAAACAGAGATGATAATAATAATAATAATAATACTTCTAAATGAGCTTGACTGTGTACAGTGATGATTCTCATATTTTGGATGCTTTTCATGGCCCATGTGAATCATGGAATTGCATCCATATATGCACACACACATATATACATGCATGCATGCATGCATACATACATACATACACATATATAATGGATGCATAAATATACATGTAGGAGGAGTATGTATCTACGAGCGGTTTTCCACACTAGCTTTTTTTCCCTTTTTATCTTTCTATTTTGGTTATGAATTTATGCTTAAGGATGAATTCTAAGCCATCAAGTGACCTGGAAAAAAACTGCACTTGACTTCAATCATATCTAGTTTCAGAAAACTCATCTACATTAACTGAACTCAAGACAAGTGATTAGCATTACCTTAGCTGTTGAAGACTCTTGCTAAGGCATAAAAGAGAAGTCAACATAAGAATCAGCTCTAATGTTATGTCACTGGAGCCACATCAAAGGAATGAAGCACTTGCTCCAACATCATTCTTGTGTGGATGTCAAGAGGATTCTCTGGTTTGTCTGAGTAAGCAATATTTAGGAGGTAGAGCTTCTTCGACGACACAAATGCACCCGAAAAGATCCTTTTCATCCCTCCCCTTGTGCTGTCAACCTTGTACTCAAACTCGTACACTTGTAAGCCTCCCTGGCCCGATCTCTCCGCAACTGAAATAACCTCAGCATCATTTGTACTTTCCTACATGACAGGAGAACTCTTATGACTGCTTGCCTTGAATTTTTCTTCTTATAAAAAAGGCTGCAGCAATCTCAACCAAGCATCATTTGACCAAATTTGTGATCACTCAATAAAACATCTAAGCAGAAGCATTGAGGTCGCACATGCATGACTTAGATTATTTCTCTAGCTGAAGCTTTTAATGTTCTTTCCTGACCTTCAATCAGCCAATCAGTCATGAATATAACAATTAACACTCCAAAATAATCAGTTGACAGATATCGGATGAAGAGAAATGCCACATGGACTTTCAAGTGTTTACTCTCTTACGAGGCAACGAAAATCACCATTCATGTGAAATATACAGATTAATCTGTTTAAAATTCAATTGTGAATTTCAATGCCGCATTAAGAGTACATTTAGCGTTCTTCAATGGACCAAGGGAAAGTGGCATTGGTACGAAACAAGCATATAAGTCATACTCAAAACCGCACCTATCTGAAACTTAATTGTCAAACCAGAAGCAATTGCAATCATCACCAATCGGGCAACGCCCATCGAACAGGCATTGAAACAAACAGTTACCTTGCGCTTTTCGGCTTCTATAAGCTTATCAGCTACAAATTGAGGACTCCCAAACTCTCCGAGGCTTGTAAGACGAACAGGGTTTACCACAACCCCTACACTGTTACTTCCCTTATTTGCCTCCTCAAACAGAACACTTGCCCCCGCTTTATCAACCTATTCACACCCAAAAAACTAACCTCAATTATTCAGCCAACAATGGTGAAAGTGTGGGTCGATTTGTATGATAAGACAATCCATATATACCTTTGTCCAAGAAGAGGGTCTGAGCAGAGTGAAACCCTCCGTGGGATCTGTATACCTTTCAAGCTCCAATTCGCCAGCCAAAATGGCCTTTGTCATGTTTGGCAAAAGCCCAGAAGACCAAAACACTGCAAGAATTGAGAGGCTGAGCTTCCTCCTGCTCAAACAATGTGAGACAAGTGCATCTTTGTGAGGGTCATTACAAATGCTTTTTGGGTGTTGCTGTTGAGTTGATGACAAGGAAATTGAGAAGAAGGTTCTGGGAGATGAGAATGTTGGAGCATTGTTATGCTTCAAGAGATTGTGGGTCCAGAGAGGGAAGCAAATCTGGGAAGCCATTAGAGAAGACGAGGCCTGGACTTCAGCAAGCCTCATCTTCAGATTCTAATTCATATTCCTTTTAATTGAATATTGGGTTTGAAAATTTATCCACTCAATTATATTTTGAAATTCCAACTGACTGAATATTAATTATCTTTTCTATAAAAAAATGTATGAATATAACAACGCATGCATACATTATTGGATGAACACCGTATTAGTTATTTCAATTTCATGTTTTATATAGGCAAAGAATTGAAAATTTGTGTTTTTTTCTTTTTAATTTTAATTTTAATTTTTTAATTTTTTTCATAAAGTTCACTTAACTCCCTCAAACTAGTCTAGGGGTGTCAAAGCAGTTACGGTTAGCGGTTATTGTTAGCGGTTATTGGCAATAACCGCCAACTGTAACCGCCTTAGCGGTTAGTAGATTTCACTAATCGCAACCGCTAACCGCTTACAGTAGTTACAGCCTTAGCGGTTAGTAGATTTCACTAACCGCTAACCGTTAACCGCCGCTAACCGCTTACAGCCTTAGCGGTTAGTAGATTTCACTAACCGCAACCGCTAACCGCCTAGCGGTTAATGGTTAGCGGTTAGTGAAATAGATAACCGCCCGCTAACTGCTTTTTCAAAATATAGCTTTTTTTTTAGCCTTTTTGGGCTTTTTTTTTTTTAGGCCTTTTTTATTTATTTTTTATTTTTTTGTATTTTTAGTGTCTTCTTGGGCCCAATTCCTATAAAAAGAACCCATATCAAAAATATTTGACCCAAAATTTACATTTACTTGTACTTAAAAAAAATTTCCTTAAATATTAAATCATAACCGATTAACTTTTTTTTTTTTTTTTTAAAGAAAAAAAACAACATATAAAAAAAAAAAAAAAAAATTTATTATGGCTTGTATAAAAAAAGTTCAGAATTCAGACAACTATCACAACATATAATGATAATACATTAATACTTAAATTGTGTTTATAAGTAACACATTGGTCATTGTTTAATTCAATGTCAATTACTTAGGCTCCGTTTACTTCGACGTAAAATGGTTTCCTTCGTAAAATATTTTCAGGAAAGCCATTTTTTCTAAAAATATTTTTCGTCGAAAACATTTTACGGCGTTTACTTTGCACACGGAAAATAATTTTTTTTTTAATATCTTTCTTTTTATATTTTTTTTTCAATAAGGTCCCCGCTGGGACCTGCACGAGACTTGTTCAAAACCCCGCACGGACCTGCCCAGGACCCCACCGGAACTTAACTGGGACCTACCCGGGACTTGACCGGGACCCGCCCAAGACTTGATCGGGACCTCGCCGGGACTCGCCTAGGACTTGGCAGGGACCTAACTGGGACTTGCTCTGGACCTACCCGAGACTTGACTGGGACCCTGCTGGGACTTGACCAGAACCCACCCGGGACTTGACCAGGACCCGCCCGGGACTTTCCTAGGACCCTCCCAGGACTTACCCGGGACCCCGCCGAGACTTGACCGAAACTCGCCCGGGACCCATTGAGACTTGACCGGGATCTGCCCAGGACTTGCTCGAGACCTTGTCGGGTCCCGATCAGGTCCCAGTCAAGTCTCGGGCGGGTCCCGGTCAGGTCCCAGTCAAGTCTCGAGCGGATCCCGGTCAAGTCCCAAGAGAGTCCCGGTTGGGTCCTGGTTAGGTCCCGGCCAAGTCCCGGGCAGGTCCTAGTCAAGTCCCAGGCGGGTCCCGGGCAAGTCCCGGTTAGGTCCCGGGCAGGTCCCACCGGGGTCCCGAGCAGGTCTCGGGCGAGTCCTGGTCAGGTCCCAGGCAGGTCCCGGGCGGGTCCTAGTCAAGTCTCGGGTGGGTCCCGGCCAAGTCCCGAGCGGATCCCGATCAAGTCCAAGGCGGATCCCGACCAAGTCACGGTTAGGTCCCGGGCAGGTCCCGCCGGGGTCTCGAGCAGGTCCCAGGAGAGTCCCAGGCGGGTCCCGGTCAAGTCCCGGGAGAGTCCTAGGCGGGTCCTAGTTAAGTCCCGAGTGAGTCCCGAGCAAGTCCCAGGCGGGTCCCGGTCAGGTCCCGAGCGGGTCCAGGTCAGGTCCCGAGTGGTTCCTGGTCAAGTCCCGGGCAGGTCTCGGGCGGGTCCCGGGCAGGTCCTGGTCAAGTCCTGGCAAGGTTTTGGGCGAGTCTTAGCAAGGTCCATCGATTTAAGAATGAGATGCTCGTAGTCGAATTAAAGAAGAATTTTCGGTCAAAAGGAAAATATTTTCCGTTGACCACTATTTTACGTCGAAGTAAACACCGTAAAATACGGAAATCATTTTCTGGAAACCATTTTACGTCGAAATAAACGGATATTATACGAATCATATCATTATTGTACATTAATAATATGATTCACTTGAAGTCTTGAATAAAGTATTTGAATTGTCATTGAATCATATAATTAAGTATTGATATTATACATTTATATTATTCATATGCATATGTAGACTTATATAGACTTATAACATATATAGACTTATAAGTTTATAATATACATTGGAAATAAGTCTCTAGATATTTAATTGTTATATTAGTATGAATTGGTATACTTATGAGTTATGTCATATTATATATATATAATTTGTTATTATATAATCAAATGATTTAATGATCAATTGATCATGTGATATAATCATATAAATTATAGTGATAATATATTAATACTCAAATTGTGATTTAATGATCAAGTGATTATATGATATAATCATATAAATTATAGTGATAATATATTAATACTCAAATTGTGATTTAATTATTTTTTTTTTAAAAAATGATTTAATAATCAAGTGATTTTGTTATATGTATAAATATTATAATTATAATTATAAAAATATATTATATAAAAAGATGGTTAGCGGTTACGGTTAATAAACCCATAACCGCTAACCTCTAACAGCTAAGCGGTTATAACGGTTAGGCGGTTAATACGGTTAAGCGGTTAGCGGGTAGTTTTTAACCGCCAGCATTGACACCCCTGTATCACTCCAATGACAATTTACCCCCCAAAATATCAATTACGACAATTTATCTCCCAAACTACCAAAACAATGACAATGTGCCCCCCCAATGCTAGCAAAATGACGAAATTACCCCTATAAAATTTTCAATAAGACAAAAATACCCTTAAAATTTTGAAAAAAAAATAAATTAAATTTTAATATTTTTGTTTTTATTTCAGAAAGAGTAATTTTGTTATTTTGTTAAAATTGTGGATACATTGTCATTGTTTTAGTAGTTTGGGAGGTAAATTGTCGTAATTAATAGTTTGGGAAGTAGATTGTTATTGGAGTAGTAGTTTGAGGGGGTTAAGTGGACTTTGCCCTTTCTTTTTTTTTAAGAAGGAAAATTTGTTATTTGATTTATATCTTCCTACATTAATTTTGGGAGGGCAAAAAAATGATATCCAATTTTCCTTTTAGCATTACTCATGCGTATATTATTGGTCGGTTTCCCACCCTTCTATCCAATGATTCTCAATTTTCAAAATTATTTTATCAAACACTTGACTAGATGTTACTCAGAGTATTTCGTTGTACTTATAATCCACTTATTTGTTCATATCTTTCTTATAAACATGTTAGAAAAATAATAAAAGCAGAAAATAGAAATTGTTCCTAAGGAGGACACGGTTTAGATCCATCAACGATGCCTACCAGCTCATGAGTGTGCAGGATTGGAAGAAATTGAGTTGTCCAACCAAGGTAGTTTGGACCTTCAAGCTTGCCATTGAATTGGGCAAGCGTGGAAGAAGAAAAGGTTGGAGCAGTAAGAGAAGTAGAAACTGCCATTGCAAAGATAGGTGATAGAAAGAAAAATAAATATGGGGTGTGTGCCTACATGGGCTTTGATACTATAAAGAAAACCTTAATGGATTGATTTTGGCGGAATACCAAAACCATTGAAGAAAAACTTTATTATTAACATCAACAATTACAAGGGAAGATTTTAAAAAAAATATATATATATATTACAAGGGAAGAAACCTATTTGAACTGTACATGAGGTGTTCTAAGTAATTACAAGAGCTTTTAATTGTAAGCTGAAAACTAGAGATTGAATTCATAGTGTTATCTAACATTAATGACTTGAAGGTTTTCTATTTCAATCTTGGAATGAGAAGTTGGTTTGAATCCAACTTCTCTTCCTTTGCACGCAGTCGTGGATAGGTATCCAACTTCTCTTTCTATGCACTTTGTCTTGGATAAGTGTTTTGCAGCCTCACTCCTTCTATTCTTGTCTTGATCTGTACTAGTAGCATTCTTCTCAACTTTATCTTCATCAATTGCAGCAGCAGCCTTGTTCTTCATGATAGGTGCTTTAGCTGTAGTATGATTCCTCACGGCTGCTACTTCACTAGGGATAGAAGTTTTAGCTGCAGTGTAACGCCCCCAAATCTAGCCTTGACCAGTCTGGTAGGGTTACTGACAATTACCCCTATTTAGCAAACTGGTAGTTAGATGGGGAACCGCCACTCTAAGCAATCATCAAGGTTAATGCATAGGAATGTGAAATTAATCTGAGAAGTCTAATAACCATAAATGGAACATGTATTATCCTCGAAACATAGACACAGAGCAACTAGTAGAAATAATAAGTTAAGCAAACCTGGTATCAACATGAAGATCATAATCTTAAGCAAAGTCCGTAGTGGCAACTTTGCCACTCTTCTTTTTCTAGAAGTGGGTTTCTTACAAGATGTAATAACTGCGTAAGTCTAACGACTTAGTAAGTAAACCTCTCAGTTGGGTATGACATGAGCCAATTATTATTGAGCAGAAATACATGTGCAATTTTATCAGAGGTTTGAAAGAGGTGTTGTCTCTGTTAATACACCCTAAATATATTGTTTTATTGAAGAAAAGTGATGTACTTCTAGTGGCAATCGCCTATGTATTTTAGTGTAGAAAACTAATGCTTTATAAGTCATAACTATCATATATGGTCTACCCGAGATATTAATCATTTTCAGCAGGATTGACACTGTCCCGAAGGATTTGTAATACAATGCTGGTGCCCCGACCATTCTACGCTACCGTCCATAACATTAGCAGCCCAACCGAGTCCGACCTTGGGTTGCCCATTCTGATAATCTTCAACTGTAGATAGTTTTTAACTATGACTAAGTGAATAGTCTTCAACCATAGATAGTCTTTAACTATGAATAAGTGAATAGTCTTCACCTGTAGATAGGTGATAGACTATTTCAACTGTAAATAAGTGATAAACTTCAACAGTAGATAGGTAATAGACTTCAACTGTAGATAGGTGATAATCTTCAACTGTAGATAGGTGATAAACTTCAACTATGTAGTTAGGTAAATACACTCTAACAATAGAAAGAGACGACACAAGACAATTAAAAACTGATCATTCTATTGAATCATGTGACAAATATCTGCTAATTACCTCTTAACTAGCGTTTGAGGTTTTAGATCCGAAATTGTCGTGGTAGAAATAACTAAAACATTCTTATATATATAGTCAAATAAATCTACATTCTGAACGAACAACAAGACTCCTAGTGGACATGTAGGGGTATATCAAAAATCTTTCAGTTGTTGTAACACAAATTCCAAGTAATTGAAGAATGTGGCGGTGCCTGACATGATTTATAACCTCCACTTCCTTCTTAAATCCATCCATGCCCCATATAATTTTTATTTCCTTTATTTTTTAACCGCCACAACCCTTTCATCTTCAAGGTAGATAGAGCTGACTATATGTATAAATATAATAATGTTTTGAGTCTCCAAAATAGTAGAACAATTTATCTTTATACACGTGATCTCCATTGCAGCAAGGGCGGCTTTGGATTGAGGAAGGAGAAAAAGAATTGTCATGGGTGCTGTGAGAGGCTTACATTATTTACATAAGGTGAGTGACCCCAAGATTATTCACTGAGATGTCCAGCCAGACAATATCTTGCATGACGATGAATTGGAGGCTGTGGTGGCTAATTTTGGTTTGATAAGGCCATTGGCTCATAAGGAGTCATATGCCTCCACGTCATCTATTAGACCAACGCCAGGTAACATAGCCATAGAGTATTTAAGCACAAGTAGGGAATTAGAGAAAGGTCAAGTTTACTTTTTCTACATCGTCCTGTTGGAGCTTATATGCAGTACAAGATTCTGGGAATTCAGGAATCAGCCAATCAAACCAAGGGACACACAATGCACTGTTGAGTTTGTGAGTTTAGTTGAGTCGTGGTTAATATTGTTTCAGAATTCAAATGTTTTTAGTGGAATGTGATTTGCTTCAACTTTGGCTAAAATTGCAAGTCAAAACATATTTTCGAGAGAAAAAATTTCGTAAGTTGGTAGACCCTAACTTTAAGCCAACATATGATCAGCGACATCTTGAAAAAATTATTGACCACGTTCTTTCATGCATAGAAAAGCTACGAGCTAGTAGACAAAATATGGCGGACATAGTGGAGGTATTATGTGAAGTAATACATTAACAAAAATGGTGAGCCCATTTTCTTTCTACTCCCCATTTTTGTTTATTTATGTCATTTTCGGTCTACTAGTAAGTAGCTCTTCTATACAGGAAACAAGGAGTTGAACCACATTCTCGAGCTCTAGCTTGCGGACAATATGTTAGCTCTAATTCAAGACCTACAAATGTAACATTTTTAGGAATATAATGCTTCTTTGCGAATGGATTAAAGTTTCATATGCTTTGTTAATTAAGAACGATGAAACTATAGTTGAAGATTATTACCTAATTACAGTTGAAAACTATCACTTAGTTACAATTGAAGTAGTATATCACCTATCTACGGGTAGTGATTTTTGGGACTCCGGCGTGCTTGAATAGTAAGCACGCCGGTGATGTGGCATATGCCACATCTGCCCAAATAAAAAAATAAATAATAATTAAAAAAAATATAAAAAACGAGTGCGACCCATCCCTCGACCATTTCATTTTCCCCCAAAATTTTTACCCAAAACCTATTCTCCCTCCACGGGCACCGGCGCCGTGATCCCCCATCGAAACTGGCACTGTGATCTCCTCTCCCCACCATCATTGCCGCCGAAGACCCCAAACCCTTTCCTTTCCCCCTTCTTCTTCCCTAACCCATTTTCTTCCCCCATCGGCACCTTGCATCCTCTCCTCTCCCTAATGTCACCGTTGCCAACGACCACCTCCACTTCCTTCCATCAGCTCCTACCGGAACCCATCCCCCCACGAGAGGCAGCTCTTCCCCCAAAACCCTCATTTTTCTGAAACCCAAAATGAGAAAGTAGTCTGCCATCTTCATCACCACCTACGACTACTACCTCCACTACCACAATGGAACTAACAATGGGCTCCACAAACGATTGGAAGGCCACCGACACAATTCATTCTGCAAGCCCCAGCTCGACATATTTGGCCACGCATCCACTTACTGCTACCCTCAATCATGGCCAATCCCCTTCGGTCACTCCTCCATCAATTGCTGCCCCAAATTGTGGTAAGCTCACACTCCTTAAAAATTTTTACTTTGAACACTAATCCTCATAAATTGTAATTGTAATGCGTGTGTTAAGGTTAATGTGCTGGAAATGCAGAATGTAATGTTCACAGCCCTGCTCATTTTATGTTATAGAATTCTGAAAATAAAATTTGTTGCTGCCTTGCCTTAGGAATTGAAGATAGTGTAATGACTCAAGTACACATTAAATTGTAGAATTTCCATTGCCTTTTGATTTATATATTTGTAAGTGTCAAAACTATTAAGTACTTGTAGGGTTCAAAAGAAATCACAAAGTTTATTGCAACTGGGATGGAGAAGTTGGCATTAGCACCTGTTGGTGGTGGCACTTTTGATTGTGTAATGTTTTGCTTTTAAGAACCTAGTTTTTTATGTTTCTATCTCTCAGTCTCAAATTTTTTTTTTTTTTTTTATACTTTACGCAGATTTGTTTAATTTTCTAACTTATAAATTTGTTTTGTTGTAGGATACATGTTTCAACCTCTTCGACTAGGCGATTGAACATGCTGTTTTGTTTCTTTTTTAAAGCACTATTCTTTTTTGTTCAACTAGTGCTTTTAGTAGATGATACTACATTTTGAGTATGTAGTTGTCTAATGGTAGTGAATAGTTTTTGTAGTATCAATTAGTTGGAATGGTGTATAGTTTTTGTAAGTATGAAATAGTTGGAATGGTGTATGGTTTTTATAAGTACTGAACTTGTGGAATGGTTTTTGTATGGTTTTATTAAGCGTTGAATAGATGGACACCACTACTTCTGACTACAACAGGTACCTTTCTATTTACTGTTCCTACCATGTATTTCCAAATCAATTATTTTGTTATACTGTATTAAATGACATTAATTCAAGGGTATGAGAGTTGATTTGTATAGCACAATGATAGAACCTTTTGTTTTGTTTCATTTTTTATATGTACGCATGTGGTCAATCTGTTTATTCAATTAAATAGCTGGAGAGCTTCATTGTGATCCTATTCATTTACCAACAGGTACACCGAAACTTCTCATTACTTGACTTGTTAGGTTGCACTGCTCTTCCTATATTGACCTGAAATTTTTTTTTTCCATTTATTCATTAATAGGTAAAGCTAGGGCTATACAAAATAAACGCATACCGCTTGCCGGCTGAGTACCGACCGATATTGACCGTCACGGCTTAACTGACGGCCGGTAGGCGCTAGACTTTTTCTATTTCCTACGAACTCGGTTCGGTAGGCAGAATAACATTTCTAACTGACCGACATCGTCGACTGACTTTACCGACTGTCTTTTTCCATTTCTTTGCTTAAATATATAGTCATATGAAAGGTTAGCAAAGATAACATTACCGATTGTCACCATAATCACGTCGGTAACGGAAAAGAAGGTTGGCAGAAGAAGTCGGTGAAAATTATGACTTTATCGACCATGGCGGTGCAAAATGCGAAAATGCCATTTTCATAACCGATTTATCCGACTCCCAGCCCTAGGTAAAACTATCATGTTGATTTGTTATATTACGGAAATATTTAATGAAATATATTTGCTTATTGGATTGCATATTTTTTTTTACGTTTTAAATCGTCAATGAAGTTACAAATGCTCTAATTTTGGACTTAAAATATATAAATAAAGGACCATGTATGTCAACGCCACAGAGAGTGTGTGTATTGGACTTCTTCTATGTTTTGGATTTTTTTTTTCTTTTTTATTTATTTAGAAGGAATAATAGATTTATGCAAACTAGTCAATTGTGACAGATCTACAGGATGGGGTGAACTGCATGCCTCTTTTTCACTTACGTTTCCAATTCCTTTCGCTTATACTTTTATAAAGCCTCTTACAAGCATGTTTTGTCATTGTAATCTTTCATCCATTTAAAATTTCTATATTCCTCAAAGTTATAATTGAGTTTGATTTTTTAAACAAATTTTGGAAATGATTTATCATTGGCCTCTTTCTTTCGGTGAGTGGAATTTTGACTGCCTCTAATACATTTTGAATATATCATATGACTTAAACATGGTGAGTTTATTCCTACCATCTCCGTAAATGTTAGCTTGCTATCTATTTATTCTTATTGCAATTATTTAGCATGTTTTGTTCTTTTTCATTTTATATTGTTAAGGTTTAAGTGTTTTAAATTCTTGTAGGGATCTCATGAATGATGGAACCTGTTAGAAGATCTTGGAGCTTGGGGGCAGTGTTGTTGATTTTGGTTGACGATGCTACTAGTTTGTAGTTTCAAATTATATATTGTTGTACGAGTTTATTATGTTAAGATTGACTTCGAAGGTTTGTGAAACTTCTTACTTTTTCAGTGTTTTGAGGATGGACATGACATTCATGTTTAAAAGTATTCATCTTTGTGTTCTTTTTTTGGTTGGTGTCTTTTTGATTGCAAGATCTTAAACATAAAATTAAACAATTGTAAATGTGAAAAAAGTACAATATACAAGGAAAAAAAAGATAAAGAAAGAAACAAAGTAGAATAAGACAAAACCCCCTTTTTTTTTTTCTCCATCTTTGAGTTATCCAAAAAGAAAGAGATTGTGCTGGAGTACTGAGGTTAAGAGTGGCTTAATCTAACCTTCTACTAGCTGTAACTTATAGCTTATAAGGATGGCCATTCATGTATAATGGTAAGCTTCTTTTTTTATTTTAAGTGAGTGAGTCCATGAATGAGCAAGAGATCATCAACAAATTAACCATCGGCAAGGGAAATGGGAGGAAATTGCTTAAATTATCTTCTTTAATCAAGCCAATAAATGTCTCCCCCTTATAAAATAATATTAATAAAATCTACTTCTCTAAATTACTAGTCTTAGGTTGTTCACTTCTTCTCAAGAAAAAAGTAAAGAAACTGGTAACTAATTTGGCAACCTTGTAGGTAGGAAGTATCCTGTTAGACAACAAAGACATAATAGCTTTGATCCTAATATCACAATTTATGTATGTACTATTCCTTATCTATTGCTACATTTGATTCCTGACCAAGTTGCATTTCTCATGTTCTCTTGAGAGTAGCAATCATAGAACTTTTATGTGAAATCAATATTCAATTAAGCATCATTCAAATTCACATAAACACAAACAAATTAAAAACCACCACATGATTTTGAGTGGTTAATTAAGCTTTGGTGGAGTAGTATTCATCAGCCATACATATTGAAACTTAATAAATATTCTTAGTGGGCGCATGTTAATAAACTTAAAAACCACCACACAAGTGTGGTAACGAGCACATGTACAATGATATGCTCAGGTGCATGCAGCTTCGGCTCCTCCAAGACCAAAACTGAATTGGCCTTCTTGTAAACTATATAGAGCAGCATCAAAACAAGGCCGAAGAGAAAATCCACTGTATTTGGAAGCTGCATGTTGATGATGCCAAAAACAAAATGTTAATATAGTAACATGCTAGCAAGAGAAAATTAATAATAAATAAATAAATAAATAAAAATCTGCCAGGCAAAAAAATAATAATAAATAAATAAATAAAAGAGTTCAAGGCTTTTAAATTTTAGTAAATAAATTAGATGGGCAAAGAAGAAGATTGTATGGGACTTGCTTGTGGATTGGACTAGATTTTCTGCTTTCTGCGACTCAATTGTTCTGAATGGAATCTTTACATCAACCTGCAAGAAAGGTGAAAGATACATGGAGAATTAATACATTTTTTATGAGAATAGCAGCACTACTATGTACCGACAAACAAAAAACCAAATCAATATTCTTAGTGGGTTTTGATCGACTTGTACAATTACATACATATTGAAACTTTCTGACGGCATAGGCTAAGCTGCATGTTGATGATGCGAAGACTTTTCAACGACGTCAAAAGTCAACATATGCAGAAAATTGCACCTAAGCTGTTAAACATCAAACAATATGCAAATAATTAATGCCACATGTGATTTCCTCCCATTTTCTGCATGCAATAATTTTTGTATATTTTTCAGTGTATATATTCTGATGAATTCCCATAATAAAAATACTTTGTGCTGCCACAAATAAATTTCCCCTTTTAGATTCTGGATGCATGTTGCAACCAATTGACATTCTATAGCCCTCCACAAATTCAAAAACTAGGACATACTTGGTTAATGAGTTAAATTACAATGAAGCTCTTCAACTCTTTAGTATCATAAATGGATGAATCATATACTCATCTATGGAAAATAAAATAGAAAATTAAATTCTGTCAATGTGCTATCCAAGTCAAAAGTTAGTGTAATAATTCTTTCAATGTTGGTCAACAATTGATTTGGAAATACCTAATGGATAC
>NC_081551.1:12779699-12782652 GCF_901000735.1 Corylus avellana | reverse complement strand
AAAAACCGAAAGATCCAAGACACAAAAATGGAATTTACTAGAACCCCAGAAACACAATCACAGCTCCTCCGCAAAACCATTCAGAAAAACCAACCCACAACATACGGAAATGATTTTCAAAGAAAGGAAAAGAAAAGGTACCTCGTAGTGGTGCTCCCTGAAGACAGGACAACTAAATGTGTTTAGGGGGAGTGGTTTTGAGCTCATCGGTGGCAGTGACGATGGGGGAAAAGCTGACTCTCACTTTTCTATGCTACTTTCTCATTTTAGGCTTCAGAAAAATGAGGGTTTTGGAGGAAGAGCTGCCTCTCGTGGGGGAACGGGTTCTGGCCGGAGCTGATGGAAGGAAGTGGAGCGACAGTGGGGAGAAGAGAGGACGCACGATGCCGGTGGGGGAGAAAATGGGTCGGGGAAGAAAAAGGGGGAAAGGAAAGGGTTTGGTGTCGTCGGCGGCAATGACAGTGGGGAGAGGAGATCACAGCGCCGGTGTCGGTGGAGGGAGAATCTAGGTGGAGGGAGAATAGGTTTGGGGGGAAAATTTTTGGGGGAAAATGAAATGGTCGGGGATGGGTCACACTTGTTTTTGATATATATATAAACTCGGTAGACGTGGCATGTGCCACGTCACCAGCGTGTTTATTGTTTAAGAATGCCGGAGTCCCAAAAATCACTACTCCCAATATACAGTTGAAGTAGTCTATCAGCTATCTATAGTTGAAGTACACTAATACCTTGCTATAATTAAAGACTATTCACTTATTCCTAGTTAAAGACTATCTACAATTGAAAGTTATTACATATTTATATCTTCATAACATACATGATTTGTACAGGTACAAACCATAATAGGCATGATTAAGGCTACTTGTTGCGCAACCATGTCAATAATTAAATACTTTGAAAGGGTTCTTGATGAACTCTCTGCTGCTACTTGAGATATCTGTTGTTGCATACAAATATTTTGTTACTTCATAGTTATATGGATTGTTCTTTTCTAAGCCCACCTCGGAGAACAAGTGTCTCTTTGCATAACGGGAAAGTCCACAATTGATAGACTTCTCATCGCCAATGAAGGCATCTAAAATAGCCTCAATCAGTCCATGATAGATCAACCAGTCCACGAGCGTCTTCTTGTTGTTAGAGTGGCAATGGCAAACGTAGTCCGGATGAGGGTTTGTCGGATGAGCATTAGGAGCCCAAACAAACCAGGTATGACCTGGCATCGGTCGAAGTTGCTGTCCACTATGGTAGCCATCTTGTTATGGCCCTGGCTGTTAGTGGAGATGTCGTATTATCATGTGGAACTTCGAAGGCAGTCTTGTCATTTGCCTTGGGTGTCGGTGGACGAATCGCCTTGTGTGGAGCTCCGTGGGCCGTCTTGTCATTTGCCCAGGGTGCCAGTGGAGGCGTCGCCTTGTGTAGAGCTACTGGGGCCGTCTTGTAGTTTGAACTACACTTAAAGTACTAAGTTATTCCTCTCAGACATTTTTCTCAAAACAACAAAGAGCCTTCCCTTTCTTGGAACCACAATGACCCTCACTCTCACTCTCATGCTACTCTTTTTCATGACCGTAGCCAGAGCCATCCTTCTATTGGAAACTGGAACGCATCCACCTGCCCTCGGAGCTCCACACAAGGCAATACCTCCACCGACACCTAGGGCAAAAAAATAAGATGGCCCTCAGAAGGATGGTTGTGCATCATGTAGCCTCAATCATGTGTGTTATGGTTTATACTTGTACAAATCATGTTAGTTATAAAGAAAAAAATATGTGATAATATTCAACTGTAGATAATCTTCAACTATGACTACGTGATAGTCTTCAACTGTAGTTAGGTGATATACTACTTCAACTGTTGATAGGTGATAGACTACTTCAACTATAGCTAGGTGATAGTCTTCAATTGTAGCTTGGTGATAGTCTTCAATTGTAGATAGTTGATAGACTTCAATCGTAGATATGTGATAATCTTCAATTGTAAATAGTCTTTAACTATGACTAAGTGAAGAGTCTTCAACCGTAGATAGGTGATAGACTACTTCAATTGTAGCTAGATGATAGTTTTCAACTGTAAATTGGTGATAAACTTCAACTATAGATAGGTAATAGACTTCAATTGTAGATAAGTGATAATCTTCAACTGTAGATAGGTGATAGACTTTAACTATGTAGTTAGGTGAATATACTCTAACAATAGAAAGAGACGACGCAAGACAATTAAAAACTGATAATTCTATTGAATCATGTGACAAATATCTGCAAATTACCTCTTGACTGACGTTTGAGGGTTTAGATACGAAATTGTCATGGTAGAAATAATTAAAACTATATATAGTCAGTTGAATCTACATTCTGAAGGAAAAGCAAGACTCTTATTGGACATGTAGAGGTATATCAAAAATCTTTCAGTTGTTGTAACACAAATTCCAAGTAATAGAAGAATGTGTTGGTGCCTGGCATGATTTATAATCTCCACTTCCTTCTTAAATACGTCCACACCCCATATAATTTTATTTCCTTTATGTTTTTTAACCACCACAACCCTTCCATCTTTAAGGTAGATAGAGCTGACTATATGTATAAATATAATAATGTTTTGAGTCTCCAATAATAATAGAACAATTTATCTTTATACATGTGATCTCCATTGTAGCAAAGACGACTTTGGATTTGGGAAGGAGAAAAAGAATTTCCAAGGGTGCTATGAGAGGCTTACATTATTTACATGAGGTGAGTGACCCCAAGATTATTCACCGAGATGCCCAGCCAAATAATATCTTGCTTAACGATGAATTAGAGGTTGTGGTGGCTGATTCTGGTTTGATAAGGCCGATGGCTCATGAGGAGTCACATGCCTCCATGTCGTCTATTAGAGCAACGCCGGGTTACATAGCCCTAGAGTATTTAAGCACAAGTAGGGAATTAGAGAAAGGCCAAGTTTACGTATTCAG
>NC_081551.1:12769699-12774699 GCF_901000735.1 Corylus avellana | reverse complement strand
TAATCAAGAAAATGCTTGTTTAGCAAGTACAAGTTCATGGATACAGGGTGGAAAACCTCCTACCCACAGTTGTCTCTGTGTAAATGATGAAGCAAACTTAGCAAGATTGTGAGCTACCCCATTGGCCTCCAGTGGAATGTGTTCCACCTGCCATTCCTGCAGTGTCTTCAAGTTCTTAACAGCTTCCTGTATGACATGCCCAAAGCGGCCTCCACGTTTGTCCTCCTGTCTTAGAGCGTTGACCACCATGAGTGCATCTCCCTCGAACCATACCTTATCCCACCCCATCTGGAGGCACATTGCAACTGTTGTTTAGCAAGCTAGCGTTTCTACCCCTTCTGTTTCGGTCGTCATGGATTTTCAGTCGCACATAACAGCCAACACCCGTCCTTCAAAGTCGCGAGCAACTCCTAATTCCACTGTTTTCCGTCACTCATCAAGGAAAGCATCCCAGTTGCATTTCACTACATTTTCTAGAGGTTTGGACCACTTTACTCCTGCCATCACAGGAGATCCCTTATTTTTCTTCCTAACCGCCATTGCTACGTTGTAAGCTTCTACTTGTTTCCTGGCATTGCTCACCATCATTTTTGGAGACACCATCTCTCCCTGATACATTACCCCATTTCTTCGAAGCCAAATTAGTCTGGCGACCAAGGCACACAATTGCATCTCTATATCATCTAACGTCCTTTGCAGTGTGTCATAAATGGTTATGAAATCTTCTTCAGCGCTTGAAAATTTCTAAAACTTCCTACCACATACCATCTACACGTCTCTTGCAGACAGGCAGCTCCAAAGTATGTGTCCTGGTGATTCTTCCTCCCTTCCACACAGTGGGCATAATGGGTCAGTTGTGATTTTTCTATGATGGAGATTGGCCTTGTTCGGTAGGATGTTGTGGCATACTTTCCACAAAAACGTTTTTACCACTTGTGGACCCTGTATTCTCCATAAAGTCCCCCAAAGTTCTTTGACTGGTTGTCCTCGCGATCCATAGCCTCTATCCTTCTCCATAATCTCTTTGCCCAAATGTTAGGCACTTATAATTGAAAAGTGTCCAATTTGTGTGCCATTCCATATAAGTTTATCTAGCTGTCTTCTAGAGCAGAGAAGCAGGCTACTGATTTTATCCAGTTCCTCATGGTTGAATAGTTCCCGCAGGAGTGGAGCATTCTATTCTTGTTGGCCCTCCTTAAAAAGCTTGCACACCTATGCATCAAGAGGCGAAATGCTAATAGGTGATTGAATTGCATTTGTAGTTGGAGATGAGATCTAACGATCACCCAAAATCTTTATTGTTTGTCCATCACCTACTCGCCATATGATACCCTCCTTAATCAATTCTTTTGCCTTCCATATACTTCGCCATGCATAGGAAGGTTGGGAACCCAGTTTGGATTCGAGAAAATTACCCCTTGGATAGTACTTTGCCTGCAAAACTTAGGCCATCAAAGAAGTGGTGTATTTTAGTAAACATCATCCCTGTTTTGCTAGCATAGCTTGGGTGAAACACTCAATGTCTCTGAAACCCAAGCCACTTTTCTTCTTTGTAAAGCCCATCCGGTTCCAAGTCATCCATGTTATCCGGGATAGGTTGTCTTTATGCCCCCACCAAAACCTTGCCATCAAAAAGTTAATTTTCTTACATAAAGACTTTGGTAATTGAAAGACACTCATTGTGTAGGTAGGGATTGCCTGAATGACCACTTTGAGGAGCATTTCCTTTCCAGCCTAGGATAAAAAAATTTCCTTCCACCCATTTAGACAATCCCAAATTCTCCCCTCAATATTCTTGAAAGAGCAAATCCGGGATTGCCCAATTAAGGATGGGAGGCCAAAATATTTCTCATAGCAATGTGTGGAATTAGCCCCTACCATCAATTGAATTATTTCCCGAGTCCTTGGACTAGTGTTTTTGCTGAAAAATAGGGACGTCTTATCCCTATTAAGGCATTGTCCCGAGGCTTTTTCATAAGTGTCAAGTATCCCCTGCAATTTTGACCATTCCTCTAGAGTAGCCCTATGAAATAGCAAACCGTCATCTGCAAAGAAAAGATGACTAAGCCGCACCCTCCCCTTTAGATAGATAGCCCCGTACTCTCCTTTTTGGTCTCTGCTTTTCGTAATGAGTTACTAAGGCCCTCCGCACATAAAATGAACAGGTAAGGTGAAAGTGGGTCGCCTTGTCGGATTCCCCTCGTAGGGAAAAAACACCCATGAGGTTGTCCATTGATCAAGACTGAGAAAGAAACCGTGCGTACACAGGTCATAACCATCTGGATCCACCTTGATGCAAACCCCATTTTCCGCATTATTTCCTCTAAAAGAGCCATTCCACCTTATCATACGCCTTGGTCATGTCCAACTTGATCGCCATAAACCATTTTCTCCATTTTTTCCTCCCATTCATGGTATATAACGCCTCAAAAGCTACCAAGATATTATCCATAATTAATCTTCCTGGGATGAAAGTGCTTTGGAATGGGGAAATGAAATGAGGTACCACCCTTTTCAACCTGTTAGCAATCACTTTCGCAATAATCTTATAAAGTATGTTACACAGGCTTATGGGCCGAAATTCTATAACAGTGCTAGGTTTTTTCTTCTTGGAAATCAAAGTTATGTAAGTACTATTAAAAGCATTGTCAAAAACCCCTCCATTTAGAAAACCCAAAACCGCTGCACATACCTCAAGGCTCACCGTGGACCACGACTGCTAAAAGAAAACCACCGTGAACCCGTCAGGCCTCAGAGATTTCAATGGTGCCATCTATGTTAGGGTTGTCTCCACCTCGCTACTCGTGAATTCAGCCAAGAGGGTTTCATTCATTTATGTTGTAACCGTGGCTTGAAGGCCTTCAAGGCATTCCATGATTCCCTTCGTCCCTTCTGACATATATAGCTGCTGAAAAAAATTAACAAAGGTTGTACTTACTCCCTGCTTATCCCTCCATTCTATCCCTGCAGCATCTTTTATAACATGGATTTTGTTTGTACGTCATCTCTGGGAAGCCCAAGCATGGAAAAGGGAGATGTTATTGTAACGACCCCGATGGGCAAGTCAATTAACTAGTAATTAATTCCATAGTTCGTCTCCCATCCCTATCATAGACTCGGGAATTTTAACATCTCATAGACGGGAGACCTTAGTGGAAGACTTTCTAAACTATAGAAATAGAGAGCATTACATACACAACCACACATTCATATACCAGAGTAAACAAAATATCTCATAATATAAAGATAATCATTAAATGTATTGGTTATCAGACCATCATCAAAAAAGGTTACAACCCATAATATAATCGTCTTAACAAAATATCACAAATCAAATCCTAAGTTTAAGCAAAGCTAAAGAAATAACAATCCCGATCATGTCTGCTCGGGTGGTTCCTCCATCAGTCCACATAGAATGTAACCAAACTGGATCCATGTCCTCCAAAATGACTCGAATAAGATCCTGCGCAATCACCCACGTCTGGTCTGAATGCATCTTCGTCTAAGATAGCTAAATCACGCAATTATTCGTAATGGAAGGGGAAAAACATAAAATAAAGGGGTAAGTCTAAAGACTTAGTAAATATTAATGCATAGAATGCCCATGCCAATTTTTGTAATGAACTCTGGACTTTATAAAGTATGCAACAAGTCCATTATGATAGTTTTCCATAGATGTGATATAGGTATACGATATATGCATATGATATAAGGTAGCAGTTATAGTTCAACAGTATGGTATACCTGAGATATTACCTATTCTCAGCAAGGTTAGCGCTGTCCCTAGTGACCTATAATACAACACGGGTGCCCCGGATATTGTACACTACCGTACATAACACTAGCAGCACAATCAGGTCCGACCTCGGGTGGCCCACACCACTAATGATGTCTGTCTTGAAGTGATCGCCCATTAAGGATGAGCCGGCCACGAAACAACCATTGGATCCAAGGCCCATCAAATTTCAATCCTCCATTTCATGTGATTGTCCATCTGCCACATCACTAAAAATATGGGCCAATTCCTCCTCTAGCACACGGCTATATAAGCTCACGGCTTCAATTGTAAATGCTTATAATACCTTTCATTAGAATTCTAACAAGCTTTAAATACAATACCAAATGCGATAAATAACTACCCACTACCCACAACATAAGATAACTTATATGGTTGAGACCCACTATCACTTAACTTCACCTAAGACAATTGCCCGCTAACAATAATTGCCCACTCCAATTATGGAGATGATCAATTTTAGAGCATGTTTTCAATTGTGTTTAAGAAATATATCTTTTTAGTCAAAAAATACTTTTTTTGACAAAAGCTTCATTTTTAAGCTTTGTCAAAAGTACGTTAGGCTTTTTAAACCCTTCAAAGCACTTTTAATTTTTTATACCAAACATATACTTTTTTCTTTAAACGGACTTTTTGAATGTTAAATGCACTTTTAGGCCACTCAAACAAGCCCTTAGTGCATTTAGAGCATGTTTGAGAAATAGAGCATTTAAGTCAAAAAACGCTTTTTGATAGAAGCTTCATTTTTTAGCTTTTGCCGAAAGTACATTTTGACCATTTTTTTTGGACTTTTTAAGCCCTTAAAAACGCTTTCAATTTTTTTTACCAAACGAGTAATTTTTTTTTTCTTTAAACGGACTTTTTAAGTGTTAAACGTACTTTTAAGCCCCTCAAATACGCACTCAAACATGCCCTTCGGAGTGCAAACTTGTCAAAAATTTTGCAAAAAAAATTAGACAAAATTACCAAAATGTAGTAAATGAATATCTCCATTTCAAATTCCTTAAATATATTAACCATGATTAGGCCCATAACAATTTTTTTTATTAATAAATACAAGTGATCGTATTTTATTTCTTGTAAAGATTTAAATGGTGGAGAAGTTTGCAACGTGGAAAAAGTGTCCCCCATTCCCGGTGGACCAAAATTGGAAGAACTAGAAATTAGAAACTACCTCCGACGCTTCCAATGCTTGGAAGAGAGA